>NC_034180.2:40673621-40973621 GCF_002021735.2 Oncorhynchus kisutch
CACTATAATTTACTGTACTGTAGTGGGCTCTACTGTATTGTACTGTACTATTCTTTACTGTACTGTGTACTGTAATGTACTGTACTCTGCTGCGCTCTACTGTGCTGTACAAACTTGCTAAACAGAGATGTCTATGATTATAGACATCTATGTTTGGGCTAAATCAAGGCCAGTCCTGAACAGATGTCTGTGGACGTCTATGATTGATTCAGATTGTGTCTGGACCAGACCAAAACTCTACGTCCATGGATTCTGAAATCAAGGCCGGTCCAGACCACACACCAAAAAAAGACCCCCCAAAAAGGAGGAGGACCCCAAAAGGTTGTCCAAAAGACATCGCCTGATACCAAATACTTAGTGGGAACACTCAGAAAGAACATTCACACTAACACTAGTTAGTGCCACTCAATATATTAAGCTAATTACCTCTTAAATCTCTGCCCCTATTAAGGTATTGCAATAGACCTCTTTTGTACTTACAATCTCCCTACTGCAACTTTTGTACTCACACATAGGATCTGGGCCATCCTAGTAGAATTGTGTATAATAGTGTTTTGCCTAAAGGAAAACTCCACCCAAAAACTATAATTTGGCATTTGTTTCATTAGTCCATTGTTGATATAGTCACAAAATATTTTTCATGTCAGATTTTTTTATTTTTAAGGTATATAACTTTCCGAATACAGAAATACAGCCGGGAAGATGCATTTTGCATCACATGATGCTGCCCTTTGCATCATATGATATAGGTTCTGGGTCAAAGTCTTGATTAGGTGACCCCATACCATACAAAATGTTGTTACAAAACCCTCCACCACCATTTTGCTACCTTTAGGAATCATACATACACTAGCCCCTAATAGGGCTGACTATCTCTGACAGCGGCGTTCCTAAAGGTCACGTGAGGATATTCTGTTGTACCGTGGCGATCCGTCAATACTTGTAGAGAACACATGATGTACTGTAGGATCCCACAGAGTGGTTTATAAAACGTTAACGATACCCAGGGCCGTAGCAGCCCTCATTGAACCCTGTAATCAAAGACAGGATCAATAAAGAAAACACACAGGCAGGCAGCACTCACAGATAGACATGTACTCTACAGGAAAACATAAAAAAAGTAACAGCTATCAGCAATTGACCTACACCTTAATTACCAATTGATTACTGGTTATTTTCATACCTATACTTCCAGAAAACACAATTCAAAGAGAGAGCGAGAGACACAGAGAGACACAGAGAGAGGGGCCACAGTGCATTCACTGCACATTAAATCATTACCAATATAGACAGATCATTATAGATCCATACCACATTGTACAGTACGATCTCATTTGCTGCTTACTGGCATGAGTGGCCTGTGCTCGAGCTAACAGCCTTTAGGCTTTAGGTGTTTGTCCGCTGGATGGCTGGGTGGCAGGTTGTACTCCCTGAATCAAGTAACTGTCACAACTCATGTTGTCAACCACGGTTGGCATCAAATGGTCCTGAGCAGTTTCAATTCCTCTTCCTGGCTGGTGATTCACTGCAGGAGTTTGTTCCTGTCCTGCTGTGCACTGACCTCCGCCCGCATGACACTTGGCCCCCTGGGTCTTTCGTCTCGTACCAGCACTCCTACTGGCTGGAAACCATTGGGTACCTAGAAGAGAAGTGCATTTGATGGGCATGGTTTTTTCCTGTTCATTCTTCTACTTGTTATCTTCATCTAAATGAAGTTATATTATTTGATATGGGTAGTTTCTGTTGTTTTTTCATCTACTGTGTTCACATGGTACCCACATGGTATTTCAATTAAGTTCACCTGGTATGAGAGAACATGTACACATTACTTTAACCCCCAAATTATTAATTTTGTATTTATTTTATTTAACCAGGTAGGCCAGTTGAGAACAAGTTCTCATTTACAATGGCGACCTGGCCAAGATAGAGCAAAGCAGTGCGACACAAACAACACAGAGTTACACATGGAATAAACAAACATACAGTCAATAACACAACAGAAATGTTCATATACTGTGTATGCAAATGTAGTAAGATTAGGGAGGTAAATAGGCCATAGTGGCAAAAAATGTACAATTAAAAACTGGAGTGATAGATGTGCAGAAGATGAAGAATGTGCAAGTAGAGATACTGGGGTGCAAAGGAGAAAAAAATAACAATAACAACATGGGGATTAGGTAGTTGGGTGGGCTATTTACAGATGGGCTATGTACAGGTGCAATGATCAGTAAGCTGCTCTGACAGCTGATGCTTAAAGTTAGTGAGGGAGATATGTCTCCAGCTTCAGTGATTTTTGCAATTCGTTCCAGTCATTGGCAGCAGAGAACTGGACGGAAAGGCGGCCAAAGGAAGAGTTGGCTTTGGGGGTGACCAGTGAAATATACCTGCTGGAGAGTGTGCTACGGGTGGGTGCTGCTATGGTGATCAGTTAGCGGAGATAAGGCGATACTTTACCTAGCAAAGACTTATAGATGACCTGGAGCCAGTGGGTCTGGCGACGAATATGAAGCGAGGGCCAGCCAACGAGAGCATACAGGTCGCAGTGGTGGGTAGTATATGGGGCTTTGGTGACAAAACAGATGGCACTGTGATAGACTACATCCAATTTGCTGAGTAGAGAGGCTATTTTGTAAATGACATCGCCGAAGTCAAGGATCGGTAGGATAGTCAGTTTTACGAGAGTATGTTTGGCAGCATGAGTGAAGGATGCTTTGTTGCGAAATAGGAAGTAAATAGGAAGATTCTAGATTTAATTTTGGATTGGAGATGCTTAATGTGAGTCTGGAAGGAGAGTGTACAGTCTAGCCAGACATATACAGTGGGGGGGAAAGTATTTCATGCCCTGCTGATTTTGTACGTTTGCCCACTGAAAATAAATGATCAATCTATAATTTTAATGGTAGGTTTATTTGAACAGTGAGAGACAGAATAACAACAAAAAAATCCAGAAAAACGCATGTCAAAAATATTATAATTTGATTAGCATTTTAATGAGGGAAATAAGTATTTGACCCCCTCTCAATCAGAAAGATTTCTTGCTCCCAGGTGTCTTTTATACAGGTAACGAGTTGAGATTAGGAGCACACTCTTAAAGGGAGTGCTCCTAATCTCAGGTTGTTACCTGTATAAAAGACACCTGTCCACAGAAGCAATCAATCAATCAGATTCCAAACTCATGAGAACGGTGAGGAATCAGCCCAGAACTACACGGGAGGATCTTGTCAATGATCTCAAGGCAGCTGGGACCATAGTCACTAAGAAAACAATTGGTACAACACACTACGCCGTGAAGGACTAAAATCCTGCAGCGCCCGCAAAGTCCCCCTGCTCAAGACAGCACATATACATGCCCGTCTGAAGTTTTCCAATGAACATCTGAATGATTCAGAGGACAACTGGGTGAAAGTGTTGTGGTCAGATGAGACCAAAATGGAGCTCTTTGGCATCAACTCAACTCGCCGTGTTTGGAGGAGGAGGAATGCTGCCTATGACCCCAAGAACACCATCCCCACCGTCAAACATGGGGGTGGAAACATTATGCTTTGGGGGTGTTTTTCTGCTAAGGGAACAGGACAACTTCACCGCATCGAAGGGACGATGGACGGGGCCATGTACCGTCAAATCTTGGGTGAAAACATCCTTCCCTCAGCCAGGGCATTGAAAATGGGTCGTGGATGGGTATTCCAGCATAACAATGACCCAAAAAACACGGCCAAGGCAACAAAGGAGTGGCTCAAGAAGAAGCACATTAAGGTCCTGGAGTGGCCTAGCCAGTCTCCAGACCATAATCCCATAGAAAATCTGTAGAGGGAGCTGAAGGTTCGAGCTGCCAAACGTCAGCCTCGAAACCTTAATGACTTGGAGAAGATCTGCAAAGAGGAGTGGGACAAAATCCCTCCTGAGATGTGTGCAAACCTGGTGGCCAACTACAAGAAACGTCTGACCTCTGTGATTGCCAACAAGGGTTCTGCCACCAAGTACTTTTTAAAAGTAGAAGCTCAAACTGTTTGGGTACAGACTTGGATAACATGACAGAACTTTGCAGGCTATCTCTGCAGTAGATTGCAACTTCAACCCCTTTGGCAGTTCTATCTTGGTGGGAAATGTTGTAGTTGGGGATGGAAATTTCTGAATTTTTGGTGGCCTTCCTAAGCCAGGATTCAGACACGTCTAGGACATCATGGTTGGCAGAGTGTGCTAAAGCAGTGAATAAAACATAAAATATCAGGCTTCTGATATTAACATGCATGAAACCAAGGCTTTTGCAGTTACAGAAGTCAACAAATGATAGCGCCTGGGGAATAGGAGTGGAACTAGGGGCTACAGGGCCTGGGTTAACCTCTACATCACCAGAGGAACAGAGGAGGACTAGGATAAGGGTACGGCTAAAGGCTATAAGAACTGGTCGTCTAGTGCGTTGGGGACAGAGAATAAAAGGAGCAGATTTCTGGGCGTGGTAGAATAGATTCAAGGCCTAATGTACAGACAAGGAAGGGTATGGTAGGATGTGAGTGCAGTATAGGTAAACCTTGTCGTTGAGTGACGATGAGAGTGGTTTCGTCTCTGGAGGGACAAGTTAAGCCAGGTGAGGTCTCTGCATGTGTGTGGGGTGGGACGAAAGAGCTATGTAAGGCCTTTTGAGCGGGACTGAAGGCTCTACATTGAAATAAAACAGTAAAAACTAGCCAAGACAGCAGTAGACAAGGCATATTGACATTAGAGAGAGGCATAAAGCAATCACAGGTGTTGATCAGGAGAGCTAAGACAACAACGGGTAAATGGTGATGAATGGGCAGAGCGGGTCAGTTAGGTACATACAGGACCTGTGTTCGAGGCTGGGGCTGACAGGTAAACAAAATGAGGTACCATGTTATTGAAACAGTCCAGGGGGCATCAGCTGTGTAGCCAAGTGATCATAGGGTCAGAAGAGAAACAATAGGTGAGTCATCTCAACAGCATGTAAATTAGTCCTCTTCATGCTGAATTCAGGCTCAGGACTGGTTCCAAAGATTGGTCTCCTGTGGCTTTGGCCCTAGTCCCAGTTGCTTGGGGGGGACACGCTGCTGATGAATGCTGGAGCAGTTCTCCCCACTCTGCCGCAGAATGGCAGCCGTCATGTTATTCTTATGCAGTTCTGGATGATGCCGCTGGATGTCATCAGAGCTCAGGAGCCCTGAGAATGGAGCCTCTCCATTGGTCTCCATTAATTTAGCAACTACTAGATGAGTGCCCTCTGCTGGCAGAATTCTCTGAAGAAAATTGATGAAAGAAATGGGAAACTGCTGAGCTGGAGCTGTCTTAAAGTTAGGACGCAGTATTTAGTATTTTAACAAGTTCGGACCGCTCAGATATCGGAATACTCATATGCAGCTGGCATAGGATACAATGAAGATATATATTTAAAATGTAGGTATGTGATCACACTGGCAATAGATCATTTGTTGCAATACTTGTGAGGCACAGCTAAATGGGCATAATAATTTGCTTTTTTTCTGGATTGCCACAGGATGGCATGCATCTGATGGTCAGTCTGAGGGAAGGGAGAGAGCAGCGGTGAGGCTGCCTCTTACCTGACTCACGGTCCATCCGCCTTCCATCCTCTCCAACTGATGGCGAAATTCAAATCGTACTGCATTATTTCTGCCTCACCCACAAATACATGTTGTTACTCCTATGACCAGAGAAAGTGATATTCCTCGATACTAAAAAATACACAAGGCGCTAATAATATCGCAAGCTTATTGGAACACTTAACAATAGGCCTACTCATTCATGCGGCTGCAGTGCATGTAGCTTAAAAAGCTTATATATTTTATGGCTTATAAAGGTGGGTGTTGAACAAAGTGTTGACAGTGCTAAATAACAACTTAAACATTAACGTACACATAAAAACAGAAGCTATGTGCTGTATTAGTTGTCTCTAGTCATGGTTTTACAGTTTTTAAATCTCAGTTTCAATCTTTCTGTGCGTTCGAGGCTTCTTTTTTACAGTCGATGGCTCCAGAAAACTGTGCGGACACCGTATTTTGAGCTATATGATTGGCCAGCGGTAAGTCATATAGGTGCACTTGATTTGCTCTCTGGGACTGGCGGGGAGGCGGAGTTCTACCTTCAGACACATGAAATGGTTCAAACTGGGGAACACTTTTCCTTCACGGTGCTAGGGCTTCTGAATCAAATGCAACTACCGTCAATCGCGCGAAACGAATAACAAATAGGAACGCAAGGCTTTATCTTTGGAGTTTTTAAAGAAATGTTTGGTGATCGACTAAGAATGCACTAGAGTGCGACCAGATGATGACCACTGTCCTAAAGTAATACTCTGATGGGATAGAATTGGACTGGAAGTTAATGTATACACAGAACACACACACACACACCCAGGATTACTATCTACGGTCAGTGAGCTAACAACAGTGTACCATATCGCTACTGTCTGCTGTCTGCAGCCATACCACAACACGTTAAAGACTTGATATTGCAGACAGTTTCCTCCTTCATCTCATATTTCCCCCTGGGCACAGACGTCAATTCAACGTCTATTCCACGATGGTTCAATGCATTTTTATTGAAATTACGTGGAAAGAACATTGATTCAACCAGCGGGTGCCCAGTGGGTTGAATATAAATCATGCCATTATAAATCAGTAAGGTTCCTGAGACAGCTCGTGATGGCGACTCATTAATCTGCTGAGTGAAAAATGAACATCAATTCAGTTTGGGTTACATTAACTTTATATTGCCTTTGTTGGTGCAGCTACAGTGAAAATATTTCTCATCCAACATCATCGTTTTTCAGTGAGAGATTTGAACCCCCCTTGATTTTGTTCAGTTGACAACTACAACAGCTGGAACAGGTGTAGCCTGTTTTGGCCCTCTACCGCTTGTGCGCAGTGGGTGATATCTGTTTTGCAGAGTGCAAGACTGAATGAGGAAGTAACGTGAAAACTCAAAATACAAGGTTTGCTATACGGGACGTCCCTACCCCATTGAAGTTGATATTTAAACGGGTTACGGTAAGGTTTAGGTTGTGAGTTAAGGTTTAGTGTTTATGGGCGTCCAAAGGATACCGGATTGCACTGACCATATATTTCTGACAGGAAGAGAGACAAAATCAATGCGGAAGATAAAAGCGTGTGTCTTTGGTTAACACTGTCGACGAGATGTGAGCTAAGGAAAGGGGTTCCCCAAAACACCAGTCAGCAAATTGGACCGCCGATGACGACCGCCTGAAACGTCTCGTTTTTATCGGACAGTGGCCGAAACAGATGAAAACCTATTGCAGTATTGCACAATATTTAATACACTGAGACTTGGACTCAAAAATAGTAGGCCTACTGTATTGAGATGGCCAAGTTTGATTGACAGCGGTTAAATTCAATCGTAGCGCCGTACAATTTTGATAACACCGCGTCGGTTGTGAACACGCTCACGTTCATCAGTCGAATGCCGAAGGAGAGAGAGAAGAGGAGAAAGGCCTCCAAGGAGGCAGGGCTGTCTGGCGCTGGTATTAGTGATGGGTTCGTTAAAGAGCGCAGAACAAGCCGCAGAGCATCTGAGCTTCGCGATGAACTCTGCCAGGTGAAAGAAGTAAAGTTATCTGAGTTTAACACCACTCAAGTGCAAACTAGTATGATGGAGGCACTCCGTGTACCGCAGGTGACAATAACCCCAGATGGAGGCTGCGCACGGGAGATCCAGCAGGAGGACTGGGCTGATGTGGAAGGCTCTCTGCGACGGAAATTGTCAAACTCCTCGATCTCCTCAACAGGTTCCTCCATCATGTTGGAAGAGTCAGAGGATGACATTCTGAGTGACAACGAGACAAAGAGCAAGGGCAATATCACTTTAGAACATTTGTGTGAGGACACGAGTGAAGTGAGTATAGACTATTCTTCATTCAAATACAGTAATATTGTTGTTACGTTGTAATTACACCCAATTACACCCAGAACACTGTAACTCTGGGGGGAAATAGTTAGACTATTCTCTTATATTCTATTGAATTATATTCTATTCTAACCGGGTGCAGACTGGCTGGTCATTTGGGCTGGTCAATCTTTTGCCTAGTGGGCCTGTCTAACCTGTTATATTTTTTTGTGCAAAATGATCATGATCTGGCTAATAATGGGGGCCTCAAGGAAAAAATGGTCTGGTGTGTTAGAAATGCCAAGACGGCCTGAGGCTACTATAAAACAAGATTTACTGGTGAATGTTATACAAACTTTGTATTATTGGATTAATCGGCCAATAAAAAAACAAACATGTTTTATTTGTAATAATGACAATTACAACAATACTGAATTAACACTTATTTTAACTTAATATAAAAGATCAGTAAAATCAATTTAGCCTCAAATAAATAATGAAACATGTTCAATTTGGTTAAAATAATGCTAAAACAAAGTGTTGGAGAAGAAAGTAAGATGTGCCATGTAAAAATATGTGCCATGTAAAATATGTGCCATGTAAAATAGGCGGCATGTAAAAATATGTGCCACGTAAAAATATGTGCAATGAAAAAAAATAATGTGCCATGTAAAAAATATATGCCATGAAAAATATGTGCCATGTAAAATATGTGCCATGTAAAATATGTGCCATGTAAAAAAGCTAATGTTTAAGTTCCTTGCTCAGAACATGAGAACATATGAAAGTTGGTGGTTTCTTTTAACATGAGACTTCAATATTCCAAGGTAAGAGGTTTTAGGTTGTAGTTAATATAGTATTTATAGGACTATTTCTCTCTATACCATTTGTATTTCATATACCTTTGACTATTGGATGTTCTTCCGTCTCCCTCCTCACCCCTCCCTGGGCTCGAACCAGAAACACATCGACAACAGCCACACTCGAAGCATCGTTACCCATCACTCCACAAAAGCCACGGACCTTGCAGCGCAAGGGGAATAACTACTCCAAATCTAAAAGCGAGTGACGTTTGAAACAGTATTAGGCTGATAGGCTTGAAGTCATAAACAGCGCTGCGCTTGCGAAGAGCTGCTGGCAAAACGCACGAAAGTGCTGTTTGAATGAATGATTACGGGCCTGCTGCTGCTCAGTCAGACTGCTCTATCAAATCAGACTTAATTATAACATAATAACACACAGAAATACGAGCCTTTGGTCATTAATATGATCGAATCTGGAAACTATCATTTAGAAAACAAAACATTTATTATTTCAGTGAAATACGGAACCATTCGGTATTTTATCTAACGGGTGGCATCCCTAAGTCTAAATATTCTTGTTACATTGCACAACCTTAAATCTATGTCATAATTATGTAAAAGTCTGGTAAATTAGTTCGCTATGGGCCAGGCAGCCCAAACTTGCATATACCCTGACTCTGCGTGCAATGAACGCAAGAGAAATGACACAATTTCACCTGGTTAATATTGCCTGCTAAACTGGATTAGTAGTTATAACTAGTGATTATGATTGATTGTTTTTATAAGATAATTTTAATGCTAGCTAGCAATTTACCTTGGCTTCTACTGCATTCGAGTAACAGGCAGATTACTTGTGGAGTGCAATGGTTCGAGCGTTGGACTTGTTAACTGTGCGGTTGCACGATTGGAACCCCTGAGCTGCCAAGGTGAAAATCTGTTGTTCTGCCCCTGAACAAGGCAGTTAACCCACAGTTCATAGGCAGTCATTGAAAACAAGAATGTGTTCTTAACTGACTTGTCTAGTTAAATAAAAGTTATTAAAAACATTTTTTTTAACATTTAAATTTAAAAACTAAATCGGAAATCAGGGCCCAAATATACCAATTTCCGATTGTTATGAAAACTTGAAATTGGCCCTAATTAAAATCGGCCAATTTGGCACATTTTGCAATGGGGTGGGGAGATTTTTGAGGTTTTACAAGCAAATTTTATGCAATTCTACACATTTTGCAATGACTTATGCCATGTTAATATGATATCTGAGTGAGAGTGACTAACAAAATTAATGGTGTCTCTCTGGAGGTCAGGGCCCCAGGGCAGCTGCCTAGTTGGTAATTACTACAAGTTCGGCAAGACTAAGTAAACTAATTAACCAATCTAACAAATGTTATCTGATATGGCTATGGGCTAATTGAGTGACTGTCATTGGGTGACATTGTAACGGTTTTCTAGGCGTGAAGCAGAGTCGGAAAACCGAAACAGCCTAATACTGGTGCACATACACACAGAACAAGGAACAAAGACACCAATGACAATCACCCACAAAACACTAAAAGAATATGGCTGCCTAAATATGGTTCCCAATCAGAGACAACGATAAACACCTGCCTCTGAGAACCACTCCAGACAGCCATAGACTTTGCTAGATCACCCCACTAGCTACAATCCCAATACATACCAAAACCCCAAGACAAAACACACCACAATACAAAAACCCCATGCCACACCCTGGCCTGACCCAAACATGAAGATAAACACAAAATACTTTGACCAGGGCGTGACAGAACCCCCCCCCCCCCCCTCTCCTCGCGTTCCTGGATAGTCCACCCTCGCCGCCGACCATGGCCCAGTAGTCCTCACCCAGAACCCCACTGGACTGAGGAGCAGATCGGGACTGAGGGGCAGCTCGGGACTAAGGCAGCTCGGGACTGAGGGGAAGCTCGGGAGTGAGAGGAAGCTCGGGAGTGAGAGGAAGCTCGGTAGTGAGAGGAAGCTCAGGCAGGTTGATGGATCTACCAGATCCTGGCTGACTGGCAGATCCTGGCTGACTGGCAGATCCTGGCTGACTGGCGGATCTGGCGGATCCTGGCTGACTGGCGGATCCTGACCGACTGGCAGATCCCGGCCAACTGGCAGTTCTGGCAGATCCCGGCCGACTGGCGGATCTGGAAGAGTCTGGTTGACTGGCAGATCTGGAAGAGTCTGGCAGATCTGGAAGAGTCTGGCTGACTGGCAGATCTGGAAGAGTCTGGCTGACTGGCAGATCTGGAAGAGTCTGGCTGACTGGCAGATCTGGAAGAGTCTGGCTGACTGGCAGATCTGGAAGAGTCTGGCTGACTGGCGGCTCTGGCTGCTCCATGTAGGCTGACAGCTCTGGCGGCTTCTTACAGACTGACATCTCTGGCGGCTCCGTGCAGACTGGCAGCTCCTTGCAGACTGGCAGCTCCTTGCAGACTGGCAGCTCTGGCTGCTCCATGCAGACTGACATCTCTGGCTGCTTCATGCAGACTGACATCTCTGGCTGCTCCATGCAGACTGACAGCTCTGGCTGATCCATGCAGACTGACATCTCTGGCTGCTTCATGCAGACTGACACCTCTGGCTGCTCCATGCAGACTGACATATCTGGCTGCTTCATGCAGACTGACATCTCTGGCTGCTTCATGCAGACTGACATCTCTGGCTGCTCCATGTAGACTGACAGTTCTGGCTGCTCCATGCAAGACTCCGGCAGCGCGGGAGAGGAGAGAGGCTCCAACAGCGCTGGAGAGGCGGGAGGCTCCGACAGCGCAGGAGAGGCGAGGCGCACTGTAGGCCTGATGCGTGGTGCTGGTACTGGTGGGTGATTCTGTAACGGTTTTCTAGGCGTGAAGGAGAGTCGGACCAAAATGCAGCGTGTAGATTGCGATCCATGTTTAATGAACAAACGTAACACGAATCTAAATACAAAACCTACAAAACAATAAACGTAACGAAAACCGAAACAGCCTAATACTGGTGCACATACACACAGAACAAGGAACAAAGACACTAAGGACAATCACCCACAAAACACTCAAAGAATATGGCTGCCTAAATATGGTTCCCAATCAGAGACAACGATAAACACCTGCCTCTGATTGAGAACCACTCCAGACAGCCATAGACTTTGCTAGATCACCCCACTAGCTACAATCCCAATCCATACCAAAACCCCAAGACAAAACACACCACAATACAAAAACCCCATGCCACACCCTGGCCTGACTGACCCAAACATGAAGATAAACACAAAATACTTTGACCAGGGCGTGACAGACATAACAAGAGGAAATCTGCTGATGCACTACCAAGTTTCAAAGTTGCACCTTGTGTATTCTACTATTCTAACTCTCAACAGAAAGTTGAGACCCGACTAAGTCCCCCCCCCCCCCCCCCCCCAAAAAATATATATTTATAAATTAAAATAATTACAGATGTCCGGACCTCGGTGTCCTCATACAGTTGAAGTCGGAAGTTTACATACACTTATGTTGGAGTCATTAACTTCTTGGTGACAGGGGGGCAGTATTGAGTAGCTTGGATGAATAAGGTGCCCAGAGTAAACTGCCTGCTACTCTGTCCCAGATGCTAATATATGCATATTATTAGTAGTATTGGATCGAAAACACTCTGAAGTTTCTAAAACTGTCATATGGCAGTCGAAAACCTGAGACAAATCCAACCAGGAAGTAGGAAATCTGAGGTTTGTAGTTTCATTTAAGTGATTGCCTATCCAATATGCTGTGTCTATGGGGCCAGATTGCACTTCCCAAGGCTTCCAGCAGATGTCAACAGTCTTTAGAAAGTTGTTTGAGGCTTCTATTGTGGAAGGGTGTCGAATAAGAGCTGTTTCAACAAGTGGACTAGGCTGAGGCCAATCAGTTGTTTACCGCGCGGTCATGCGGGCATGCCGTGCCTTCTTTTTCCTCTGTAATGAATACGCTATTGTCCGGTTGGAATATTATTGAAGATTTATTATAAAAAGATCCTAAGGATTGATTGTTAACATCGTTTGACATGTTTCTAAAAACTGTAATGGAACTCTTTTAACTGTTCGTCTGGATTTTGTGCTCTCGCATTGTGTCTTTGGAATTGTGAACTAAACTCGCGAACAAAACGGAGGTATTTGGACATATGGACGTAATCGAACAAAACAAACATTTCTAGTGGAAGTGGGAGTCCAGGGAGTGCATTCCGATAAAGATCAACAAAGGTAAGTGAAGATTTCTAATGCTATTTATGACTTTTGTTGACTCCACAATTTGGCGGGTAACTTTATGGCTTGCATTTGTGGCTGAACGCTGTTCTCAGATTATTGAATATTGTGCTTTTGCCGTGAAGCTTTTTTGAAATCTGACACATCGGTTGCATTAAGAACAAGTTTATTTTTAATTCTATGTAAAACATGTATCTTTCATCAAAGTTTATGATGAGTATTTCTGTTATTTGATGTGGCTCTGCAATTTCTCCGGATGTTTTGGAGGAATTTCTGAACATGGCGCCAATGTAAACTGAGGTTTTGGGATATAAATATGAACTTGATCGAACAAAACATACATGTATTGTGTAACATTGAGGCCTGGGAGTGTCATCTGATGAAGATCGTCAAAGGTTAGTGATTCTTCTTATCTGTATTTTTGCTTTTTGTGACACCTCTCTTTGGTTGGAAAATGGCGGAATGCTTTCTGTGACTAGTTGCTGACCTAACATAATGATATGTTCTGCTTTCGCCGAAAAGCCTTTTTGAAATCGGACACTGTGGTTGGATTAACGAGAAGTGTATCTTTAAAATGGTGTAAAATACTTGTATGGTTGAGGAATTTTAATCATGAGATTTCTGTTGTTTTGAATTTGGCGCCCTGCAATTTCACTGGCTGTTGGCAAGTTGGGACGCTAGCGTCCCGGACGATCTCAGAGAGGTTAAAACTCGTTTTTCAACCACTCCACACATTTCTTGTTAACAAACTATAGTTTTGGCAAGTCGGTTAGGACATCTACTTCGTGCATACAGACAGATTATTTCGCTTATAATTCACTGTATCACAATTCCAGTGGGTCAGAAGTTTACATACACTAAGTTGACTGTGCCTTTAAACAGCTTGGAAAGTTCCAGAAAATGATGTCATGGCTTAGAAGCTTCTTATAGGCTAATTTACATAATTTGATTCAATTGGAGGTGTACTTGTGGATGTATTTCAAGGCCTACCTTCAAACCCAGTGCCCCTTTACTTGACATAATGGGAAAATCAAAAGAAATCAGCCAAGACCTCAAAAAGACAATTGTAGACCTCCACAAGTCTGGTTCATCCTTCGGAGCAATTTCCAAACGCCTGAAGGTACCACGTTCATCTGTACAAACAATACCATGCAAGTATAAACACCATGGGACCTTGCAGCCATCATACCGCTCAGGAAGGAGATGTGTTCTGTCTCCTAGAGATGAATGTACTTTGGTGTGAAAAGTGCAAATCAATCCCAGAACAACAGCAAAGGACATTGTAAAGATGCTGGAGGAAACAGGTACAAAAGTATCTATATCCACAGTAAAACGAGTCCTATATCGACATAACCTGAAAGGAAGCTCAGCAAGGTAGAAGCCACTGATCCAAAAACGCCATAAAAACGCCAGACTACGGTTTGCAATGGGGACAAAGATCGTACTTTTTGGAGAAATGTCCTCTGGTCTGATGAAACAAAAATAGAATTGTTTGGTCATAATGACCATCGTTATGTTTGGAGGAAAAAGGGAGATACTTGCAAGCCGAAGAACACCATCCCAACCGTGAAGAACAGGGGTGGCAGCATCATGTTGTGGTGGTGCTTTACTGCAGGAGGGACTGGAGCATTTCACAAAATAGATGGCATCATGAGAAAGGAAAATGATGTGGATATATTGAAGCAACATCTCAAGACATCAGTCAGGAAGTTAAAGCTTGGTCGCAAATGGGTCTTCCAAATAGACAATGACCCCACGCATACTTCCAAAGTTGTTGCAAAATGGCTTAAGGACAACAAAGTCAAGGTATTGGAGTGGCCATCACAAAGCCCTGACCGCAATCCCATAGAGAATTTGTGGGCAGAACTGAAAAAGCATGTGCGAGCAAGGAGGCTTACAAACCTGACTCAGTTACACCAGCTCTGTCAGGAGGAATGAGCCAAAATTCACCCAACTTATTGTGGGAAGCTTGTGGAAGGCTCCCCGAAACGTTTGACCCAATTTAAACATTTTAAAGGCAATGCTGCCAAATACTAATTGAGTGTATGTAAACTTCTGACCCACTGGGATTGTGATGAAAGAAATAAAAGCTGAAATAAATAATTCTCTCTAATATTATTCTGACATTTCACATTCTTAAAATAAAGTGGTGATCCTAACTGACCTAAGACAGGGAATTTTTACTCAGATTAAATGTCAGGAATTGTGAAAAACTGAGTTTAAATATATTTCGCTTAGGTGTATGTAAACTTCCGACTTCAACTGTATGTAGCTACGGCCCTGAAAGCAAGACACAGACACAGAAACCCTGCAGCGCCCATCCAGAGTCCCGCTCCTGTCCAGCAGCCACCAGCTCCACTACCTCCACCTGGTTACTGGCAGTACCCCAATGCCTGGCCTGCACCTCAGGTCCAGAGTACCACAGAACCGACAAACTGTATCCTGTGTACCAGGCAGTGCAGCAGCCTCTGATTGCTTGGTCCCGGCTTGGACCGCCAGGTAGTTCAGCCGTCACCCGGACTACAGCATGTCAGTGCCTTCGCCAGTGCCTTGGCCTATCAGATGGCCCAAGGACTCCAGCATGTCCAGCCAGAAATGCAGAACCCTGAGCTTCAAGCAGCCATGCAGCCCCCTGTGCGCCAGTGTGCCAGTCCGCCCAGCAGCTGCCCGAGTTGACCCCAGGCCTGCCAGAGTTGACCCCAAATGTGCCACTTGCACAGATGCCATGACGGGCGTCCATTCACGCTCCTATGTCGGTGCTGGAACCAACCCGGCCTCCATGGCTCCCATTCCCATTCCTTGAGACAGCCGAGCATTTGCCAGAGCTGCACCCAGCCACGTCGTCCAAAGCATTCCAGTCAGCCAACCTGATGACAGTGATGCAGCCAGACCAGCGACTGCCACAGAGCCACAAGCCATTTCACTAGGCTTGTATACTGGGGTATTGTATACCTTGTATACCGGGGTATTTAGAAATAGACAAAGGATGGTTTTTCAATACCGTAAATACAGTTTCAAATATTTAAATGTTTTTTCATACATTTGAATATTTGTAGCTATATTTGTAAATACCTAAAGTCATCTTGTGCAAGACATTAGGACATAAAGAAGATTGCGTTCTTCATTTCACCTGTCACATTATTTTTCATTATGAAGCTTACCGGTAGTCCTGAGTCACGTGTTGTTTGTTTACAAGCACACAAAGATGAGAGACCGGCTTGTGAGTCACTCACTGTTGTTCAGCACGCCCCAGGTGATCTAGTTGCGGTTTGGAATTCACAACTAAATGTCACAAGGATGATGCTGGAGAGACGAAGCAGGTACGGGGAGTCAAACATGTAATTAGGACCGGACATGGAACTAGACAGGAACAGCGTCAGCACTTGAGTAACACAGACAAATAACAGTTTTTGCAGCAGCGGGGAACAGAGCAAGGGAACTGACAAATATAGGGGAGGTAATAAGCAGGTGATGAGTGAGTCCAGGTGAGTCCAATGTCACTGATGCGCGTGACGAGGGAAGGCAGGTGTGCGTAATAGATGGCAGGAGTGAGTGATGCAGGACAGCCTGGCTCCCTCAAGTGCCGGGGGGGAAGAGCGGGAGCAGCCACATGGCGTCCCACCTGGGCGAACCGGCCGAGACATGGGCGCTGGGCAAGCCAGCTGGGGGCGTGGAAGCCCCACAAACCGGCAGTTGCGAGGGAGCCGGCTGAGGCATGGAAGCCCGACGATCCGGCTGAAGCAAGACACCTGTCGATCCCGCTGCAGCGAGGGAGCCCAGTGATCCGGTGGAGTGTGACGTGGGATGGAAACCTTGCGAGCCAACCGAGGCAAGGAAACCTCTCAAGCCAGTCAGGGCGTGGAAGCTCGACGGGCCGGCTTAGGCACCCTCGGGTTCCATCGGCGGCGGAATCCACCCCGACGTCACCAACAAAACAAAAAAACTCCTGGACCGGCTGGGCGAACAAGAACGGATGATCTGGCTGAGGCCCGACGTGGGAAGGGCACCGTCCGAGCCAACCGGGGCAAGGAAACCTCTCGAGCCAGCTAGGGCATGGACGGCCGACGAGCTGGCTAGACACCCCCGGTTCCATTGGTGGCAACCCAGAGCCGATGTCACCACCAATCGGAATGCCAGTACTCCCCGATGCTTCGTATGTTGGCTGCTGCATTCTTTCACAAGGATGACGCTGGAGAGATGAAGCAGGTACGGGGAGTCAAACATTTAATAAGGAACGGACATGGAACGAGACAGGAACAGCGTCAGCAAACGAGTAATACAGACAATAAACAATTAATGCAGCAGCAGGGAACAGAGCAAGGGAACTGACAAATATAGGGGAGGAAATAAACAGGTGATGACTGAGTCCAGTTGAGTCCAATATCGCTGATGCGTGTGACAAGGGAAGGCAGGTGTGCGTCATAGATGGCATGATGCGTGATGCAGGGCAGTCTGGCGCCCTCAATCGCCTGGGGGGAGGGGGAAGCAGGAGCAGACGTGACACTAAATGTTTCCCAGCTACATATCTTATAACTATTAAGTTAACTGTCTAGAATGTGCGCAATGCTTTGAAGTTGTGCATTTGGTTTGCTAATTTAGTAGAGAGCTATCTAGCTAATTGTTCACGTCTTCCAAAATCTAGCTTCACTTGGTAACAGCAGACAACACCCTCCTGGATCAAGTGCATTGCTGTGTAATATTTATTTTGTGTGTGCTGCCAACTGAGTAGCATTTTTGAGTTACTTATATAACTTTATGAGCTGGGATGTCTGTCCTGAAAATAGTTTAGGTCAGATACTGTGTAAAATGTCCGCAATGCGCTCATTAGCATTTAGTTAGCATTCTCTATGGGATTTTACATGTACTTGTTAGCATTGCCAACCTTTGGATTACAGAGGCAGAGTGTGGTTTGAAAATAGCGCCCCTTGTGTTCAATGCCGGTATTACCGCAAATCCCAGTATGGCACTATGTCGTTATGAAGTCATGGCAATCTGGATACCGCCCAAGCTCACGTTTCAGATTGTACTCCCTTGTACTAGGCCTGATCACCGACAACGACGAGACAGGCTATAGGGAGGAAGTCAGAGACCTGGCCGGGTGGTGCCAGAATAACAACCTATCCCTCAACGTAACCAAGACTAAGGAGATGATTGTGGACTACAGGAAAAGGAGCACCGAGCACATCCTCATTCTCATCAACGGGGCTGTAGTGGAGCAGGTTGAGAGCTTAAAATTCCTTGGTATCCACATCAACAACAAACGAGATTGGTCCAAACACACCAAGACAGTCGTGAAGAGGGCACGACAAAGCCTATTCCCCCTCAGGAAACTAAAAAGATTTGACATGGGTCCTGAGATCCTCAAAAGGTTCGACAGCTGCAACATCGAGAGCATCCTGACCGGTTGCATCACTGCCTGGTACGGCAATTGCTCGGCCTCCGACCGCAAGGCACTTCAGAGGGTAGTGCGTATGGCCCAGTACATCACTGGGGCAAAGCTGCCTGCCATCCAGGACCTCTACACCAGGCAGTGTCAGAGGAAGGCCCCAGTGATCACCCCAGCCACCCCAGTCATAGACTGTTCTCTCTACTACCGCATGGCAAGCGGTACAGGAGTGCCAAGTCTAGGACAAAAAGGTTTCTCAACAGTTTTTACCCCCAAGCAATAAGACTCCTGAACAGGTAACCAAATGGTTACCCGGACTATTTGCATTGTGTCCCACCACCCGCCAACCCCTCCAACAGCTACTCTCTGTTCATCATATATGCATAGTCACTTTAACGATACCTACATGTACGTACTACCGCAATAAGCCTGACTAACAGGTGTCTGTATATAGCCTTGCTACTCTTTTTTCAAATGTCTTTTTACTATTGTTTTATTTTTTTACTTACCTACACACACACACCACACACACACACATACCTTTTTCCCCGCACCATTGGTTAGGGCCAGTAAGTAAACATTTCACTGTAAGGTCTACACCTGTTGTATTCGGCGCACGTGACAAATAAACTTTGATTTGATTTGAATTACAGACACTGTACTCTAATGGTTTATTTTGACTTGGTTGTGATCATGTCAGATAGCTAACTATTGGCCTATCCTAAAGGTAATCTTCAGACATGAATCGAGTTGTCTGTGAGACAACACAGAAGTGGAAAGGAATTAGATTACCCCCCATTTGAAATGAAAACTCCACCCAAAAACAATATTTTGGTATTTGTTCCATTAGTCCATTGATGACAAAGTCCCAAAATGTTTTCTTGTCAGTACTCAAGTTTTCAAGATATGTAACTTTCAAAATACAGAAATCAGCCCTGTATGATGGATTTTGCATCATGTGATGATTTCCTTATTTTGAAAGTTACATATCTTGAAAACTTGAGTGCTAACAAGCAAAACATTTTGGGACTATGTCAACAATGGACTAATGAAACAAATGCCAAAAGTTAGTTTTTGGGTGGAATTTTCCTTTAATTGAGTATACTCCCTTCATGTATGATGGTCTTCAAAAAGTTTGAAACCACCCTGGTCTCTCGTCTGAGGCGGCCATCTTGTTTTAGCATTGTCTTTTAGCACAGAATACAGGTGCTGCTGTACACCTGACCTATGATTCAGGAGGACTGAGGGTGGTGCTGTATTTGACTTCAACACTTGACTGATGACTTGCATTGATAAAGTAGTGATACAGTTGTGATTTCAGGACAATACCGTAGTTTTAAACCCTAGAACATAAAAGTAGCTGTGAATAACAACACAGCAAATTCTCCAGTGTTAAAAAAAAACTAAAATGTGAGTGTTTAAATCAACAGTGAAAGTATTGAGACACCGGAACATTTATTTAATTTTTTGTATTTATTTAACCTTTATTTAACTAGGCAAGAGAGAGTCATGGTTGTTGCATTCATCCACTTTCAGTACTACGCACTTCACCAAGTGAGATCCTAAGCAAATATGTTGTCATAAAACATGTTTTTTTAACACAGTACCATACGTATTTCATAAGGCCTTATTTTGAGGACCTTTTATCCTAATACAGGGGCCTGAAACTCATACATTACTTTGAACCAAAACCTTGACATCATTATCATATTTCCCGGCATGCTCTATTGTAGATAGATTTTTTGAATTGTTTGTATCAATATCTATGTTTTTGCATGTACATTGATTTATTAATCAATTAATCTTGTGCTATAAATTACAACATTTTCTAAATTAATCAAATATGTTACTTCGAATTATTGTTGCACCCATTACTGAAATGGTTGTCCCAGTTTAGATGCTTTAGGTAGTCTTATAGCTTAGCCTTCCCAACCCTGGCAGTCATTTTGAATACCTGTTGTGTATGATACAAAATTCAAAAAGTTGGATATCCCCCACACTGGCTGGATTCCTATAGGATTTTCACATCACCTTGCACCTTGCAATCTCTGATTCAGAGGGGTTGGGTTAAATGTGGAAGACACATTTCAGTTGAATGCATTCCGTTGTGCAACTGACTAGGTATCCCCTTTCCCTAAACCAGAATAATGTGACTCGCAGGCCTGATGTGGCCTATAAACCATGAATTTCAGGTCATTGTATTACACGCTCAGAAAAAAAGGTTCAGATTTTTTCCTAAAGTGGTACAAACACTTTTCACTGTAGTGGTACAAAGGTCAGTTATGAGTGCATAAAAGTTCATACCTCAGGCCGTACCTCAGGACTCGAAAGGTAAGGCACTCTGGGAAATATTTGGCTTTACACTAAGCAGTGTGTTAATTTAACATTGTTCCGATGTCTATAGGGGTCCACAGACTCAACACTTTCAGTGTTGATTTAACACACTCTGTGTTTATTTTTAACACTGAAGATTTTGCTGTGCATATGATGATCCAACAAACTTTTCAAATAATGTCACTTGTGAACCGTAAAAACATGTACGACTTCTAAGGCCTCTGTATCTGCTTGTTGTCAGAAGCCATATTTGACTTTGTCTCCGACATCAGTGACTTTGTATTAATTAGGGCCGGTTAATTAGGGCCGATTTCAAGTTTTCATAACAATCGGAAATCTGTATT
Organism: Oncorhynchus kisutch; assembly: GCF_002021735.2. Classification (NCBI taxonomy): domain Eukaryota; kingdom Metazoa; phylum Chordata; class Actinopteri; order Salmoniformes; family Salmonidae; genus Oncorhynchus; species Oncorhynchus kisutch. The sequence goes on from NC_034180.2 coordinate 40,694,595, forward strand.
TTTGGATGCTGATTTTGACGATTAAAAAAATATATATATATTTTTTACACCTTTATTTAACTAGGCAAGTCAGTTAAGAACACATTATTCTTTTCAATGACGGCCTAGGAACGGTGGGTTAACTGCCTTGTTCAGGGGCAGAACGACAGATTTTTACCTTGTCAGCTCAGGGATTCAATCTTGCAACCTTTCGGATAATTAGTCCAACGCTCTAACCACCTGCCTCACGAGGAGCCTGCCTGTTACGCGAATGCAGTAAGAAGCCAAGGGAAGTTGCTAGCTAGCATTAAACTTATCTAATAAAAAACGATCAATCAATCAATCAATCATAATCACTAGTTATAACTACACATGGTTGATGATATTACTAGTTTATCTAGCGTGTCCTGCGTTGCATATAATCGATACGGTGCGCATTCGCGAAAAAGGACTGTCGTTGCTCCAACGTGTACCTAACCATAAACATCAATGCCTTTCTTAAAATCAATACAGAGAAGTATATATTTGTTAACCTGCATTTTTAGCTAAAAGAAATCCAGGTTAGCAGGCAATATTAACCAGGTGAAATTGTGTCACTTCTCTTGCGTTCATTGCGTGCAGAGTCAGGGTATATGCAACATTTTGGGCCGCCTGGCTCATTGCGAACAAATTTGCCAGAATTATGACATAACATTGAAGGTTGTGCAGTAACAGGATTATTTAGATTTATGGAAGCCACCTACGGAACTGTTCTGTATTTCACTGAAAGAGTAAACGTTTTATTTTCGAGATAGTTTCCGGATTCGACCATATTAATGACCTAAGGCTCGTATTTCTGTGTGTTATTATGTTATAATTAAGTCTATGATTTGATAGAGCAGTCTGACTGAGCGATGGTAGGCACCAGCAGGCTCGTAAGCATTCATTCAAACAGCACTTTCGTGCATTTTGCCCGCAACTCTTCGCTGTGCTTCAAGCATTGCGCTGTTTATGACTTCAAGCCCATCAACTCCAGAGATTAGGCTGGTGTAACCGATGTGAAATGGCTAGCTAGTTAGCAGGGTGCGCGCTAATAGCGTTTCAAAATTCACTCGCTCTGAGACCTGGAGTAGTTGTTCCCCTTGCTCTGCAAGGGCCGCGGCTTTTGTGGAGTGATGGGTAACGATGCTTCGAGGGTGGCTGTTGTCGATGTGTTCCTGGTTCGAGCCCAGGTAGCGGCGAGGAGAGGGATGGAAGCTATACTGTTACACTGGCAATACTAAAGTGCCTATAAGAACATCCAATAGTCAAAGGTATATGAAAAACAAATCGTATAGAGAGAAATAGTCCTATAATTTCTATAATAACTACAACCTAAAACTTCTTACCTGGGAATATTGAAGACTCATGTTAAAAGGAACCACCAGCTTTCACATGTTCTGAGCAAGGCACTTAAACGTTAGCTTTCTTACATGGCACATATTGCACTTTTACTTTCTTCTCCAATACTTTGTTTTTACATTATTTAAACCAAGTTGAACATGTTTCATTATTTATTTGAGACTAAATTGATTTCATTGATGTTAAGTTAAAATAAGTGTTCATTCAGTATTGTTGTAATTGTCATTATTACAAATTTTGGTCCTCCAATAATCGTTATCGGCGTTGAAAAATCATAATCGGTCGACCTCTACTTTGTACCTCTGTGTAACTCTTCAGAACTATGCTCAGCCAGCTCCATAGAAGGCTCTAAGCTGTCAACTTCCTTTAAACACACTGAATACACATCGCCTGGCCCTGCTGGAAGGGAAGGCTGTGTACATTGTGGTGCTCACTGCTCAGTGTTCAGTGTTTCAACAGGGGCATGTCAGTATGACAGGCCATTTGAAAAGCTCTCAAACCCAACCCTTTTATTGATCTTTCTAGTCATTCAAAACAAATAATGGTAATGGAAAAAAGTGTCTCCCTGTTCTGAAAATAGAGTTTGCATTAACTCTCTATACCCTTTGTTTATAGCAGATAGAGTGTCCAGTCAGCCCCCACACTTGCAGTACAAGCCACCCCCATTGTCCTATGAGTCTATGACAAATGGTTGTGTGCCAATTTCAGCCACATTGACATTTAGGATTTGACCTTTCAACACAGAAAGAAAACTCCTACTTTGTACACTATCCGTTCTCTGTATTTCTAGTATGACAGTGACTTGTAGTGAAAAAGAGGCTTGAATTTTTATGACATCACATTTATTGATGCTAGCCATTTGTCAAATATGCGTATGCTAATGCATGTTCATATTATAATGTGCCAGGTTGAGAAACCGAGTGAATCATACAGTATTGAGTGAATCAACAACTTGAGTGAATCATACAGTATTGAGTGAATCAACAACTTGAGTGAATCATACAATATTGAGTGAATCAACAGCTTGAGTGAATCATACAGTATTGAGTGAATCAACAGCTTGAGTGAATCATACACAATTGTTACTCCCTTGTTCCTGTTCTTGTTACTGTTATGAAATTGTAATTGGTCGAGTTCATTATGTAGTAGGCTCTATTTGCAGCTGATTGTAGACGCCTTATTTTCTGTCAGTCTGTCAACCACATTAGGCCCGGCTTTACAAAGTAAGGTGTGTCCCAGAACTAACCAGGAATGTATTATCTAGAGGGTTATAGAAATATTTTTTTATACAAACATTGCGTTGTATTGTAGTTTGTGAGAGAACACACCTCGTACAGTTAAAATGTAGCATTTATTTTCAGGAATTGAAACACGTTCCACAATGTTGAAATTCTACAACATATTTTACACTACTTTTTTAGAATAACTGTGTAGCCACAAATGGAGGGGCTATATGTTCATATTTCTTTCTCTTGACAGAGCACAGGGCTTTTAAAAAATACATGTTGATTAATAGGTTGTCACTATTACTATTGGTTATGTGTTTGAGAGAGTGTTGAAGGCCTGTGTGGAAATATGACACCCACACAGCCGACTATTATTACAACAACAATTCAACTTTATACACCACATCAACAACACCAGTGAGTGGAGCATACCACTTGACATTTCAGAGTGGCTGTGGGATCTGTTATTGGTTTTGAGTGTGTACACTCAACAGAATGAGTCGTTTTTTCACTGAATCCAATGACCAGGTCTTTTCTTCCTTTTACTGCGATCTCAGAATACTGAATACCTCTGACCTCTGTCTTGGTCATAACCCTGAATCTAGCTATGGTGAAATCTATCTCAAAAATAACATTATGTATCATCTCTGTGTCATCAAGCACATGCTAAGTACTTTTCTGTCTGTGAAGCATGTCTGCTGGGAACATGATGTGTGACTCACTCAACATCTCATCACACATGGGGAAACAATGTCATAATTTCTATGCCTGAATCATCCAGATGTCGTTGAACAAGATCTCCATGACTGTGTCTTAATGGAAATGCACATGGCAACAGCAAGTCAGTCAAGTGTGACTATACACAGCAGCTGGTAGGGAAATGTGAGTTCCATAGAAATGACAACATGTAGCAAAGAGACTAATATGTTTGCGGATGAGGCCAGGGTTAAGGGTCAGGGTTAGATTTGAGGCTAGGATTAGAGTTGAGCCTGGACGAGGACATGAAGCTAGGGTTAATGATGTACAGTAACAAATGACCCAATTAACAGTGGCCAAGTGATTTAGACAGCTGTCTGTCATCAACTGAATTCAAAACATGATTATTATCCAAGATCATTATCGTTGTACAACTTCATTTACATACCCCCTACTGTTGAGCGCTGGCTTGAGGACAGTGTCTCTGCCTGGTTAATAATGACACAGATACTCCATAGAGGTAAAGCTGACTGTTCCTGTGCTTGGTCCTTCTTCAGCAGAGCAAACCCTGGTGGAAGATAAAGACTATTGTCAACTGGCCTTTTGTTTCCCCACAAAGAAGAAACCTGTCCTGGGTTCAACTAGCTGGACACAAAGGTAAAACACAGTCACCATGGACGTGATCCCTCACCTATCACAGCAGCATACCAAGAACCAAGCACTAATGTAAGATGATGTGTACTGTACATCTTCCACACAAAATAAAGCACATGACACAGACAGTACTGTATACTACTAGCCACTTTGATACAATACTAACCCATTACACACAATGTCAGATTCCATCGGAAAATGTCAGTCGTTAGTGGTTTGCTGTGGAATGTCAGTGCTTATCTTTTCCAGGTAATTTCAAAGCTGGCGGCGAAGGCACCATTCTGAAGAAGTTCTCTGAGAATGAGAAGCTGTGTTTTGAGAGGCTGCAGGGAGACGTTCTCCAGGACTTTGTACCAGGATATTATGGTGTGGTGGAGAGGGATGGGGATCCCTTCCTACATATGACTGATCTACTAGTCAACTTTGATAGACCCAGTGTCATGGACTGCAAGATGGGAGTGAGGTAAGAGAGCAGCAGTAGTGAGTAGGGAGCAGCAGTAGTGAGTAGAGAGCAGCAGTAGTAAGTAGGGAGCAGCTAGGTGAGTAGGGAGCAGCTAGGTGAGTAGGGAGCAGCTAGGTGAGTACGGAGCAGCAGTAGTGAGCAGGGAGCAGCTAGGTGAGTACGGAGCAGCAGTAGTGAGTAGGGAGCAGCTAGGTGAGCAGGGAGCAGCTAGGTGAGTACGGAGCAGCAGTGGTGAGCAGGGAGCAGCTAGGTGAGTACGGAGCAGCGGTAGTGAGCAGGGAGCAGCTAGGTGAGTACGGAGCAGCAGTATTGAGCAGGGAGCAGCTAGGTGAGTACAGAGCAGCAGTAGTGAGTAGGGAGCAGCTAGGTGAGTAGGGAGCAGCTAGGTGAGCAGGGAGCAGCTAGGTGAGTACGGAGCAGCAGTAGTGAGCAGGGAGCAGCTAGGTTAGTAGGGAGGAGCAGTAGTGAGTAGGGAGCAGCAGTAGTGAGTAGGGAGCAGCTAGGTGAGCGGGGAGCAGCTAGGTGAGTACGGAGCAGCAGTAGTGAGCAGGGAGCAGCTAGGTGAGTACAGAGCAGCAGTAGTGAGCAGGGAGCAGCTAGGTGAGTACGGAGCAGCAGTAGTGAACAGGGAGCAGCTAGGTTAGTAGGGAGGAGCAGTAGTGAGTAGGGAGCAGCAATAGTGAGCAGGGAGCAGCAGTAGTGAGTAGGGACAGCTCGGTGAGTAGGGAGCAGCAGTCGTGAGTAGGGAGCAGCTAGGTGAGTAGGGAACAGCAGTAGTGAGTAGGGAGCAGCTAGGTGAGTAGGGAGCAGCTAGGTGAGCAGGGAGCAGCTAGGTGAGTACGGAGCAGCAGTAGTGAGCAGGGAGCAGCTAGGTTAGTAGGGAGGAGCAGTAGTGAGTAGGGAGCAGCAGTAGTGAGTAGGGAGCAGCTAGGTGAGCGGGGAGCAGCTAGGTGAGTACGGAGCAGCAGTAGTGAGCAGGGAGCAGCTAGGTGAGTACAGAGCAGCAGTAGTGAGCAGGGAGCAGCTAGGTGAGTACGGAGCAGCAGTAGTGAACAGGGAGCAGCTAGGTTAGTAGGGAGGAGCAGTAGTGAGTAGGGAGCAGCAATAGTGAGCAGGGAGCAGCAGTAGTGAGTAGGGACAGCTCGGTGAGTAGGGAGCAGCAGTCGTGAGTAGGGAGCAGCTAGGTGAGTAGGGAACAGCAGTAGTGAGTAGGGAGCAGCAGTAGTGAGTAGGAAGCAGCTAGGTGAGCAGGGAGCAGCTAGGTGAGCAGGGAGCAGCTAGGTGAGTACGGAGCAGCAGTTGTGAGCAGGGAGCAGCTAGGTGAGTACGGAGCAGCAGTAGTGAGTAGGGAGCAGCTAGGTGAGCAGGGAGCAGCTAGGTGAGTACGGAGCAGCAGTAGTGAGCAGGGAGCAGCTAGGTGAGTACGGAGCAGCAGTAGTGAGCAGGGAGCAGCTAGGTGAGTACGGAGCAGCAGTAGTGAGTAGGGAGCAGCTAGGTGAGTAGGGAGCAGCTAGGTGAGCAGGGAGCAGCTAGGTGAGTACGGAGCAGCAGTAGTGAGCAGGGAGCAGCTAGGTGAGTAGGGAGGAGCAGTAGTGAGTAGGGAGCAGCAGTAGTGAGTAGGGAGCAGCAGTAGTGAGTAGGGGGCAGCAGTAGTGAGCAGGGAGCAGCAGTAGTGAGTAGGGACAGCTAGGTGAGTAGGGAGCAGCAGTAGTGAGTAGGGAGCAGCAGTCGTGAGTAGGGAGCAGCTAGGTGAGTAGGGAGCAGCAGTAGGGAGTAGGGAGCAGCTAGGTGAGTAGGGAGCAGCAGTGAATAGGGAGCAGCAGTAGTGAGTAGGGAGCCGTTAGGTCTGTATGGAGCAGCAGCTAGGTGAGTAGGGAGCAGCACTAGTTAGTAGGGAGCAGCTAGGTGAGCAGAGAGCAGCTAGGTGAGCAGGGAGCAGCTCAGTGAGTATGGAGCAGTAGTTGTGAGTAGGGAGCAGCTACGTGAGTAGGGAGCAGCTAGGTGAGTAGGGAGCAGCTAGGTGAGTAGGGAGCAGCTATGTGAGTAGGGAGCAGCTGGGTGAGTAGGGAGCAGCAGTAGTGAGCAGGGAGAAGCTAGGTGAGTAGGGAGTAGCAGTAGTGAGTACGGACGGAGCAGCAATAGTGAGTACGGAGAAGCAGTAGTGAGTAGGGAGCAGCAATAGTGAGTAGGGAGCAGCAATAGTGAGTACGGAGCAGCAGTAGTGAGCAGGGAGCAGCTAGGTGAGTACAGAGCAGCAGTAGTGAGCAGGGAGCAGCTAGGTGAGTACGGAGCAGCAGTAGTGAGCAGGGAGCAGCTAGGTTAGTAGGGAGGAGCAGTAGTGAGTAGGGAGCAGCAATAGTGAGCAGGGAGCAGCAGTAGTGAGTAGGGACAGCTCGGTGAGTAGGGAGCAGCAGTAGTGAGTAGGGAGCAGCAGTCGTGAGTAGGGAGCAGCTAGGTGAGTAGGGAACAGCAGTAGTGAGTAGGGAGCAGCAGTAGTGAGTAGGAAGCAGCTAGGTGAGCAGGGAGCAGCTAGGTGAGCAGGGAGCAGCTAGGTGAGTACAGAGCAGCAGTTGTGAGCAGGGAGCAGCTAGGTGAGTACGGAGCAGCAGTAGTGAGTAGGGAGCAGCTAGGTGAGCAGGGAGCAGCTAGGTGAGTACGGAGCAGCAGTAGTGAGCAGGGAGCAGCTAGGTGAGTACGGAGCAGCAGTAGTGAGCAGGGAGCAGCTAGGTGAGTACGGAGCAGCAGTAGTGAGTAGGGAGCAGCTAGGTGAGTAGGGAGCAGCTAGGTGAGCAGGGAGCAGCTAGGTGAGTACGGAGCAGCAGTAGTGAGCAGGGAGCAGCTATGTGAGTAGGGAGGAGCAGTAGTGAGTAGGGAGCAGCAGTAGTGAGTAGGGAGCAGCAGTAGTGAGTAGGGGGCAGCAGTAGTGAGCAGGGAGCAGCAGTAGTGAGTAGGGACAGCTAGGTGAGTAGGGAGCAGCAGTAGTGAGTAGGGAGCAGCAGTCGTGAGTAGGGAGCAGCTAGGTGAGTAGGGAGCAGCAGTAGGGAGTAGGGAGCAGCTAGGTGAGTAGGGAGCAGCAGTAGTGAATAGGGAGCAGCAGTAGTGAGTAGGGAGCCGCTAGGTCTGTATGGAGCAGCAGCTAGGTGAGTAGGGAGCAGCACTAGTTAGTAGGGAGCAGCTAGGTGAGCAGAGAGCAGCTAGGTGAGCAGGGAGCAGCTTAGTGAGTATGGAGCAGCAATAGTGAGTAGGGAGCAGCAGTAGTGAGTAGGGAGCAGCAGTATGTCTGTTCTATAATAATGTGTAGAACACTACATATGTCTGGCCCTATAGCAGGATTAAGCAATTTTGAGGAAATACTAACAAATCATTGTTGGACTACTGTAATTGATCTATATCCCTCTTACACGTCAGTGCTCCTGATAGTAGAACATACAGACTGTCAACCTGTTCTGTTTGCTCTTGATAAAACACCTGTTGTTACTGGTTCTCTGAGGATTTCCTGCCACACACAGCCGGTGGGGCGTCAAGGCACACAGAGAGGCCGTCACTACTGAGCCACATGTTTCCTGTACACAGCCAGAAAGAACCACACGCACGCACGAACGCGCGCGCGCGCGCGCGCACACACACACACACACACACACACACACACACACACACACACACACACAGTGGGGAGATGGGGTGCAGGCACAGGGTGTCCCTGGTGACTCCCTTTTGACAAACACACACAACCACCCAAGCTCTCTCACCTACTGCTAACAAACACTCATACTATCAACCAGTTAAACAGTCATGCTGTGTACTTTGGAGTCTCCTCCTTGCTTCCTTTTTTTATACAGAGGAAGTTCAGAATGAAACTGAAATTCACTGAACATAGGACTCTACCAAGTAAGACTTAGGGTTCTATAGCGGAAGTTCAGCGTTTCAGCATGATTTAAATGTAAAGGCAATGTTCCTGCGTTAGCGGAGACTTCCATTATGGTAAACACTGCATATGTCAGATCAATCCTACATTACCTTTACATTTCTATTGTGTAATCTGTAACACTTCAGTGATACAGGTTGAATAGAAACCTTAGAAAGTCAATTCTACCATCTAAAGCATACAAAGGTCACATTATAAACTGGGTGGTTCGAGCCCTGAATGCTGATTGGCTGACAGCCGTGGTATAGCACTGGTATGACAAAACATTTATTTTTACTGCTCTAATTACGTTAGTAAGCAGTTTATAACAGCAATAAGGCACCTTACGGGTTTGTGGAATATGGCCAATATACCAAGGCTAAGGGCTGTATCCAGGCACTCCTCTTTGCGTCAAGCAGAAGAACCACCCTTAGCCATGGTATATTGGCCATATACCACACCCCCCCGGGCCTTATTGCTTAAGTATAACATGCCATTGTCTGTAATGCCACTCAGCTATCATCATACACAACAAGACCAAATGAAAAGTCACTTAGCCGTCATGGTGCTAAATAGTGTCATGGCCCCTCAGCGTGTCTCCCTGTTGTCCTCTCCTCAGGACGTATCTGGAGGAGGAGGTGGTGCGAGCCCGAGAGCGGCCTAAGCTCCGTAGGGACCTGTTTGACAAGATGCTGGAGGTGGACAGTGAGGCCCCTAGCCCCCAGGAGCACCTCCAGAGGGCCGTCACCAAACCCCGCTACATGCAGTGGAGAGAGACCCTCAGCTCCACACACACACTGGGCTTCCGTATCGAAGGCATCAAAGCAAGTACCCACGCATCAACCTGAGTGTCAACATGAAGGAAGCAATTCAGTTAGTGTTCACTCAAAACGCAACCACAGCGATCCCTTTTCATTTAAACCAGAACGTATACAAAAGGCTTATTCCTGGACTAAAACCCTTTCTTTCATGGTTCATTTGACAGTTTTTCATGTGAAGTTCATTACATACTGTATGCAATAAAGTAATGTCGGAGCCTTGACCTTGTGGCACGTGGACAGTGCTGCTTATCAACATATTGACCATTCCTTCTCTCAGAAAGCTGACGGGACGTGTCACACGGATTTCAAGAAGACCCGGTCTAAGGAGGATATCACTCAGATCTTCAGGGACTTTGCCACAAACAACACAAACATACTAGTAGGTTGACAGCTACTAGTCTTACCTGTTATTGTGTTGCATTCATTTGCATGGTCTGCTGATTTTTGACAAGTAGAGACATACAGTAGATACCTGTCTTATGTAAAGTGAATACTTGAACAATCAAACAAATTGGTTTGACTTTACCTGTCTTTTGTAAAATCTCATGAAAAGTGATACACATTGGTAAATATTTGGCTATGATGAGCAACCCAAATGGCATTATACACTACAGTAGATCCTGTTGGAATGACAGATAGCAAATAGAATTGAACGACCTAGACATATAACCTCTATTGGTTTAAGGAATTTATCAAGGGAGTTTCCCAAGTCTCAACTCTACAGCCAGAATAATTGTATTGCCTCTCTAATTCAGAATTCCTACCTGAGTAAACTAGCAAAAATTCAACAAGCCCTGATGTCATCGGAGTTCTTCAAGAGACACGAGGTGAATATAGAAGCTTTAGTTCATCTGCACCTGTTTTCTGTTGACATTTGTTCATCCCACTAGATAAATTAAACACATCTAAGAGCTTTTATGAGGTTTACCGGTAAATAATATAAATGATAATACACACTGGGCAAAAATGTCAATTCAACATCTATTGCACATCTGTTCAATGTAATTTCATTGAAATGATGTGGAAACACTGTTGATTCAACCAGTGTATGCCCAGTGGTTATTGTAATGAGTACGCGTCTTCTCTCTCCAAGGTGATTGGGAGCTCCCTCCTCTTCATTCATGACCACACTGACCGAGCTGAGGTTTGGCTCATTGACTTCGGCAAGACTACAGCTTTACCAGAGGGACAGACTCTGGACCACTCCATACCCTGGCAGGAGGGCAACCGAGAGGACGGATACATGTGGGGACTGGACAACCTGATGAGAACACTGGGCTCTTTGACTAACAAAGGAACTAGTGAAGGAAGTAATGAGTGCCTTTAAGCTATGACCACCTGGGAGGGATTGGACTACCCCATTCCAGTAGTTAGAGGACCCTGGCAGTAATATACAGTCTCAAGGGTCCCCTCAATCACAAAGTATACATACTGTGTAAATCAAACTTCCAGCTTATTCAGCACAACAAATTGTATCTCAGCGTATTGTTGAAGCTATTGTAGCATGATGATAAGGGATTGCGTTTTTTAAAGTATGTCTGTGCCTTTTGAACAAACTATACATTTTAGGGGAATTTTAATGAATGCAAATTAATGAACAGACACAAACCTGTGATTGTAGTGCCTGTATATTCTAGAAAGCCATACAATACTATCGATGTAAGGGACAGTATTGCATAGAAATCCAACCCATTCCATATTCCAAGGTGTCATTAGATTTGATTGATTTCAGTTTTTGATAATCAAGCATGTTCTATTTTATTTTATTTCTTTCCAAACTTTTTTGAAGACATTAGACATACTGTATTCTAATACAGTTACATACACCAGTGCGTCTTTAGGATCATCTCATTATCATGACGAAGGATGAATGAAAAATGAATCACGCAAGTATTGTAGCAAGTATTGTATTATGACAGTCCATGAGACTAACCTCAGAAAAACACTATGGCCTTGTCCCAATGAGTTAGAAATGGTTGTGTATTGGGAGTTTTTTCACATGTACAAGTAAAAATATGTCTTGCTGTATTATAAAACACTTATCAAAACACAAAGGAGAGAAATATTTCATTTATTTGGGGTAGAAGTATACAAGAACAAGTATATTGCATAGTTTCTAGCCTTTGTTCTTCTGTGTAGAGGCACTCAACTTTAGATCTGTGGAATTTAAGCCTTGACACAATATTCAAAGGAAACCATGTGAACTAAAATGCAATTGTTTTTACAGACAAACATTTTTTTGGGAAATTTTACCTTACTAGGTAGAATCAGGATAGGGGGTTTTCTTCACTGTAATATATAGGCTCCTATGGATCCTAAAAGAAACACAATCCCTCAAGGTCTCAGCAGATTTACAAATCATGAGTAATAGTGAAGTTGTCAAGAGCATGACAAAACTTGTCCACCTTTAGGCTACAGTCAGAAATATCGTCAGACTTTGAGGTGGCTACAAAGTGCATCATGGAACATCATCGTGACATACCATTATTGTAACCAGTATGCTTTATTTCAGTGTAAAAAGCTTACATGTATATCAGCAACCGTACTGCTTTAACAGCTCATAACAATAATAAATGTTATCTTGTGTCATAAATACTGAGAAATCAAAAAGTAAACAGCAAGCAAGCCCTCTAGTGAAAAACACACACAAACCGTTTGGTATTTCATGAGAGTGCTGCCCCCTGTTGAGTGTAAGATGTACTGTAGAGTACTACATCACAAACACCAACTAGTGCTCTGGCAGACCCAATGGCAGTGATCAACTACAAGACACTTAAACATATACAAAAACACGTTATAAATTAACTATAACTGCTACAAATGTAATGAGTTAGTACAGTTTAAATTCCAATGTCAAATAATAGCATTTCATCTTTTGGTGTAGCCAAGGTGAAAGTTAGTTGTATTAAAATGTTCTGTGTTGGAACAAGATGGACAAATGACAGAGGGGCTTCTACTATCACATTCTCTGCTCTTGGTGTCTCTAAAACCCTCTTCAGTAAAGAGTGAGAACAGTCACTATAAGAAGAAATGCATTTAGAGAGGGTAAAGTATTAGTAGACAATGCGTATAATACGGTAGAACAGTCTAAAGTATGAAGAAAATAAGTGTGGAATGACTAAATAAAATGTAAATGCTATCTACAAAATAACTATGACAATTCTAAACAAGAGATTAACTTTAGCTTATGAGCCAGATAGGGAACAGTAGATAGCACAAGTAATTATAATTGTGATCACAAGTTCATACACTCTCTCTGGTCTACTCAGTACCCATCACAGCACTTTCACACATACTTAAAATCTCCTTTCTGCTTTGTCCATCACCTGCATAGGCAACCATAGCTTCCTATATGTTTTCACAGTATTGATTTAGCAGTCAATTCCAGTCATTCATTCCAGTGTAAACCTAACAAGGTAATGTTATAAACAAAGAAAGTAATGGATTAACAAAAAATCCCGAACCAGAGGAGACACTGCACATTTGAATGGATGCTAGACATTGCAGATGACTCCAGCTAGGGCCTAGAAATCCTCTGGGGCTTGGGATGTGCTTTTGTGCCAGTGACAGCCTTCTTGGGCTGTGTCACATTCCACCTCAGGAATAGAACATGCTACCTGTCTCCTGGCAAAGCAGCATCTCCTTCTGTCTTTAACCTGTTGTGTTTTCTTGCTACTGTGGACTTTCATATAAATCTCTCACCGTCTACACTAACTACAAAGCATCATCAGTAATACCAAAACTACACAATAGTGTGTTCCTGTGCATGGCCAGTGAGGTGTGGGGTCTGTTCCAGTGTTCTGCTCCGCTCCCCCAGGGGCCAGGTTTAGACAGGGGTGACACTGAGGTCCTCAGACAGAGAGAAGCCTGAGTCTCTGTCCCGGGTGGGTTTCTCAGGCTTGGTGTGTCTCCTCACATCCTCGTGTCCGTAGCTGGCGTGGCGCTTCAGTAGCAGTTTGGGCATACAGGAAGAGGCCGCACCCAGGCCTGCCCCTGAGCAGGAGGAGAAGCAGGAGGAGAAAGAGGTGCTGGGGGCACAGCTGGTGCTGGCACTGTTGCTGGGGCATGGCTCTGGGCCTTTGGGCACCACCAGGGGCAGGCTCTCTGCCTCATAGCTCTGCTCATCGTAGGCATAGTTGACATTGCCACAGGGGAAGCTCTGCAGCTTAGCCAAGTCCATGCCCAGGGCCTGGCCCCCACTGGCTCCCCCTGCTTGGCCCTTCCGGGAGGACGCCAGGCTGAGGCTGGGCGCACCCTGGGGCTGGGGAGCAGAGAGGGCCTGGCAGGCTGGGAAGGGGGACGAGGAGCACAGACTGCTGGGGACAGGGAGGCCGCTACTGCCATCGCACCCAGAGTCGGTGCAGGTCGGGGTACCTGCCTGGGGGGTGGAGTAGCTGCTGGACAGGGGCATGGACTTGGTATGAGATAGGGCTGCCTTCCCCCGACCAAAGCTCTCCAGCACCCAGGAGCCATAGGTTGGGTTCCACAGGTTCTTTGTCTTGTTTTTTAGCCTCTGGCTGCCTGAGAAGGAGCTGTCCCTGGAGCAGGGCCAGTTGAGGGGCTCGGGGTGGAGCCAGGCTCCAGGGCAGACACCTGGACCCGGAGCAGGAACAGGCTCGGCCCAGCAGGGCTCCAGGGCCTCGCGGTAGGAGGCCACCTCCTGAGGCAGCTGCTGGGGCCGCAGCAGACAGGGATTGTGGGGCTGGGGCAGCGACGTGGGACCCATGCCCAGGCCCAGACCCAGACTGCTCATTTGAGGAGAGAACTCCTGGGAGGCAGTGTGGCCCAGCAGCAGAGGGGTCAGACTGCCTGGGGTGTCAGGGCGGATCACAGTGCTCAACTCCTCCTCCACTGTAGGACCGTACTCCACAGGCAGGGGCGTGTTGATCACATCAGGGTCCTGGGCAAAAGAAAAGAGAGAGAATAGAAAACAGTGAATATGTATGGTGAGTGTTGTGAAAAAAATGCATCCCTGGCCGCCAGTGGGTCAGTACCTGAGTGCAGTAGTCGATCCTCTCCAGAATAGTGGAGAAATTGGGTCTGTGTTCAGGGCAGTGCTGCCAACACTGAGTCATGATCCTGTACCTACAGAAGAGAGTTGGAGAAAAGCCAACTGAATCACGGATTTAAGTCTAAAACTGCATATTGGCCTTGCAACGGACCTAAATCCATTATAAACTCCCGTCAAGAGAATTAACTCTCCATTAGCTCAATCTGATCTACTCACACAGGCCCGGGACAGCTCTTAGGGGGGTTCATCCTCCCCCCACTTGTCACAAACTCCAGAACCTCCTGGTTGGTTTTGCAGGGATAAGGCATGTAGCCTAGAGAGAAAATCTCCCAGAGCAGTACACCAAACGACCTGCAGAGAGAGAGCAGAGGTCAGAAAAAATTGTTGATATGAGAAATCAGCTGCTTCAGAAAGTATTGATACCCCTCGACTTATTCCACATATTGTTATGTTACAGAATAAAAGATGGATTACCCATAATGACAAAGTGAAAACATGTTTTTAGACATTTTTCCAAATCTATTGAAAATGAAATACAGAAATATCTCATTTACATAAGTATTCACATCCCGAGTCAATACTTTCTAGAAGCATCTTTGGCGGCGATTACAGCTTTGAGTCGTCTTGGGTATGTCTGTATTGGCTTTGCACATCTGGATTTGGGGATTTTTTTGAAGGGAGAGGGGAGTCTTTCAAAGATTTTCAATGGCATTGAAGTCTGGCCTTTGTGGCTGGGCCACTCAAGGTCTTTCACATTCTTGGTCTGAAGCCATTCCAGTGTTGCTTTGGATGTATGCTTGTGGTTATTATCCAGATGGAACCTAAATTATTGTTTTCACTCTGTATTTGCCCATATTTGTCTCCATGCATTGTTCCCTCTATCCCTACCAGTCTCCCTGACTCTGAAAAGCATCCCCATAGCATGATGCTGCCACCACCATGCTTCACGGTAGGGATGGTGTTAGACTGGAAATAAGCTGTGCCTTGTTTTCGCCAGACAAAGCGCTTTGCATTCAGGCCAAAGAGTTCAATTTTTGTCTCATCAGAACACAGAATCTTTTGCCTTAGGATCTCAGAGTCTTTCATGTGCCTTTTTGCAAACTCCAGGCGTACTGTCATGTGCTTCCGTCTGGCCAGTCTCCCATAAAGCCCAGATTGGCGAAGTGCTGTAGAGACTGTTGTCCTTCTGGCAGGTTCTCCCATCTCAGCCAATGAACTCTGTAGTTCTGTCATAGTGGTCATTAGCTTCTTGGTCACCTCCCTGACCAAGGTTGTTCTTGCCCAGTTGCTCAGTTTGTTTGGACAGCCAGCTGTAGGCAGAGTCTGGGTAGTTCTATATTTCTTCCATTTCCCAATGATGGAGACCACTCTTCTCTTGGAAACTTTCAACACTAGACATTGTTTTATACCCTTTCCCAGATATTACTCATCACAATTATATCTCTGAGATCTACAGACAGTTATTGGACTTCATGGTATAGTTTCTGCTCTAACATGCACTGTCAACTGTGGGACCTTATATAAACAGGTGTGTTTCTTTCTAAATGATGTTCAAACAATTTGAGTTGGCCACAGGAAACGGGATGCACCTGAGCACAATTTGGAGTGTCATTGCAAATGGTTGTTAATACTTATGTCAATGAGATGTATCTGTTTTTCATTTTCAATAAATTAGCAAAAATGTCTAAAAACCTGTTTTCACTGTCATTGTGTGTAGATGGCTAAATAAACAAATTCTGTCTGTAACACAACAAAATGTGGAACTGTATGTACTGCTACTGGTCATTCAACTACAATTTGGATAGATCATGTAATAGAGTGAATGGGTTACCAGGTGTCAGTCTTGCAGGTGAAGATGCCCTCCATGAAGGCCTCTGGCGGCATCCATTTGACGGGCAGCATGGCACGGCCACCCTTTCTGTAGTAGCTGGCCCTGTGGAGGAGAATGAGTCGTGGTTAGTGTCTGAAACACCTTTATAACTAAATGGGAATAGTACACTCAAGTCTTCACTGCGTGGAGACTAGACTGATCCAACAGATATGTTGAGATATCAGCTGGGAAAAACACAGAATGGAGAAATTAAACATCACAAGGCGTTAAGATCCTTTTTGGGGGATGCTGAACTGAAGCAACAAGCAGCATGGTACTGGGACAGAGAGAACTGGTGGTTAAGTATACCTGTATATGTCACGCGCCATTCCAAAGTCTCCTATCTTAGCCACTCGGTCTGGTCCAGGGCAGGTCAGCAAACAATTCCTGGCAGCTATATCTCTGAAACACATAACAAACAACATTGAATACCTCTTTATGTAGTATGAATACTGTATACAAAAGGCTATTGGTTTGGTAGGAGGACATGGTAACCTGTGGATGAAGTGGTTCTCTTCTAGGTAGCGGCAGCCGAAGGCGATGTCTCTGGCCACATGTAGCAGCTCCAGCATGGTGAGGGAGGAGCTCTGACTCTGAAAAAACACCACACACACAAAACCATTACTACTAACAGACCCATAGGGCTGTTGAACACTTCAGGCAGCTGAGAGACACTCTGCTACCGACCGTTTTGGGTCGGTTCTGTCTCAGGAAGCTCTTCATATCGCCTCCAGTCATCAGCTCCAGGAGGATACAGCGGGGCAGGATCTGCAGACTCACCCCGATGCAGCGCACTATGTTCTGGTGGCTGAACTTACTGTGGACACACAAGAACAGTGGTGGTGAATACACTTCTGTACCTCAGGCTAGGAGAGTTGGCCAGACACCAGCTGTAATGGCTTTAGGGTACAGGACAGTTTTTTACAAGTTGTGTGTGATATGGTGTGGTGGCATCAACATATTAATGAATGTGTCTGTGTTTATGTCTAGGCTGTGTCTAGTATTATTAAATCACCAGGAAACACTCCAGGGCCCAATTTACCCCAGGCTACTCATTATATACTCTGTTGTGCCTGTCTTAGACCGACAGCGTCTGCTCGACAGAGATGCTTTTTTTTTCAGCAGAGCTCCATTTGGAGGTGAGACAGATTTCTTCCCGCAACCAGCTGCTGTTACCTCAACGGCGATGAATTACCTGACTCTATGATAAACAACAGCTGGTAAACTTTTGACCAAAATAAGCAGTGAATGAGGAGAGTCACAAAACAAAACATGGCATCAGATTAGACTGCCAAGCGCTAAGTGATGGTATGACAGTGTCTGGTTGTCGTCTGCCTCCCTCACACGTTACACTATGTTACTCTGTGTGTGTGTGTGTGTGTGTGTGTGTGTGTGTGTGTGTGTGTGTGTGTGTGTGTGTGTGTGTGTGTGTGTGTGTGTGTGTGTGTGTGTGTGTGTGTGTGTGTGTGTGTGTGTGTGTGTGTGTGTGAGAGAGAGAGAGAGAGCGAGTGAGTGAGAGAGTGTGTGAGAGTGAGAGACTGTGTGAGAGTGAAAGTGTGTGTGAGAGTGAGAGTGTGTGAGAGTGAGAGAGAGAGAGAAAGTGAGAGAGAGAGAGAGAGAGTGAGAGAGTGGAAGTGGATGAGGCCCTGTGTGTTCCAGCCTAGTCCACCTCATAATCAGCGCCTCCATCAGGAAATCCATTTCGTCCTGTTCGGAGCAGATCTCCGGAAGAGTCTGTGGAGCAGAAAGGTAATAACAGTCAGTCAGGCCCTATTCAGAACAGAACACATGCAGAGAGAGAGACACCCCATGGCATGCACTCATCAGCTGATTCACCCAAGGAAATTACAGTTGATTTTCATAGCAGACTTTTCTAGAGAAATCTATGAATAAATTAATATATGCAGCAGAAAGACTAAAGAAATGAATTGTGTTCTGTACAATGTTAATGTCTACAGTATGTATGTGCAGTGATGTTACATTTTAAACCTACTATTATATTATAATGTAATCAGTCATTGTTTGCATCCTGCATTTTTCCAAGCAGAAGTGATACAAACTGACATGTCGTGTCAGAGTGAAACACAGAAGGACATTTAGATCAGTGGTGGAGTCTTTTTAAAGGGCACCAGCGTGATCTCCTTTGTTAGGTTATAGGTCTGTACGTCACTGTTACTTACAACACAGAGCTAGAGCCTTTCTTAAGGCAGGTGTAAATACACCTGACCAGCAGTACACATAATGAAGGAAGTGCAGAGGGAAACTGCCATAGAGGAGGAACACTCTTAGTTACTCTTAGAATTTTAGTCAAAAGGTTATCAATATTAGTTTTTCCCAATTGTTTACACACTAAAACTGGCCCATGAGGCACAATGACCCAAACCTTTGGGTCATTGTGCCAGACACCACATCTGCAATACTAGTGGCACATGTTTTGCTTTACACCCAGACTGCAATTTTATAACAAACATTTGGCAAAACACAACACACAATGCTCTACCTTTGGCACAACCTTCACAACTAAAATATCTTGTCTGCAAATGAAAAGCAACTCAGTTCAACAAGCTAAGCTCAATTACCAATTGATCCCTTTCTCTCTTCACATGTGCACACTAATTGCATAAATGTTCCCTTTGCAATCAGACCTTTGGTGTGAATAAAAGCCCACAGGTGAGAACTCCTGTGTTTGGAGAACAATGGAAGCAAACTTGGCAGAGAGAGTTGGAGGAGAGGTTGAGGTTAGAGGTAGAGGTGGGGGTAGAGGTGGAGGTGGAGGTAGAGATAGAGGTGGAGGTGGAGGTACAGGTGGAGGTGGAGGTGGGGGTAGAGATAGAGGTGGAGGTAGAGGTAGAGATAGAGGTGGAGGTGGAGGTAGAGGTACAGGTGGAGGTAGAGGTGGAGGTAGAGATAGAGATAGAGGTGGAGGTGGAGGTAGAGGTACAGGTGGAGGTGGGGGTAGAGGTGGAGGTAGAGGTGGAGGTAGAGATAGAGGTGGAGGTAGAGGTAGAGATAGAGGTGGAGGTGGGGGTAGAGGTGGAGGTAGAGGTAGAGATAGAGGTGGAGATAGAGGTGGAGGTGGGGGTAGAGGTGGAGGTAGAGGTAGAGATAGAGGTGGAGGTGGAGATAGAGGTGGAGGTAGAGGAATATGTTATTTGTCTTATGCAGCTGTATGACCCAGTGGGGGGGATAAACTTAGTTTGAGCTTTACTAAACATCCGTGAGTTTTACTCTTATTTAGAACCTTACAAAGGCGAAACAAGTAAATGTTTCATGTATTACTGTATGAAATTGGGAGCTATATTGCTTTGCAACATGTTTATCTTGTATACTGTATTACTGTAGTGTTTACTGTACTGCATGCTATTTTGTTTTTGTAGAACTGAAAGACGAACACCACGTACGTCGTGGTAAAACGCATCTATTTACAGACGAACAGGAGGCTGCCATTGTGCAAATGGTAGTTGAAAATAATGCCATAAGACTGCGGGAAATCGATCACCAGATTATTGAAAACCCTGCCATCTTCAATATCAGAGTGAGTTTATCATGAAAATCAGCCAATTCCTCAGAAAAGGAATTGTAGACCTCCACAAGTCTTGGTCATCCTTGGATGCAATTTCCAAATGCCTGAAGGTACCATGTTCATAGGTAGAAACAATAGTACGCAAGTATAAACACCATGGGACCACGCAGCCGCCATACCACTCAGGAAGGAGACGCGTTCTGTCTCCTAGAGATTAATGTACTTTGGTGCGAAAAGTGTAAATCAATCCCAGAACAACAGCAAAGGACCTTGTGAAGATGCTGGAGGAAACATGTATCTATATCCACAGTAAAACGAGTCCTATATCGACATAACCTGAAAGGCCGCTCAGCAAGGAAGAAGCCACTGCTCCAAAACCGCCATAAAAAAATCCAGACTACGGTTTGTGACTGCACATGGGGACAAAGATCGTACTTTTTGGAGAAATGCCCTCTGGTCCAATGAAACAAAAATAGAACTGTTTGGCCATAATGACCATCGTTATGTTTCGAGGAAAAAGGGGGAGGCTAGCAAGCCAAAGAACACCATCCCAACCATGAAGCACGGGAGTGGCAGCAACATGTTGTGGGGGTGCTTTGCTGCAGGAGGGACTGGTGCACTTCACAAAATAGATGGCAGCATGAGGAGGAAAATTATGTGGATATATTGAAGCAACATCTCAAGACATCAGTCAGGAAGTTAAAACCTGTTTGGGAAAGGCGTGCAGCTAGTGGGACACCTCGACAACATCCGGTGAAATTGCAGAGTGCCAAATTCTAATTAAATTACTATAAATATTTAGCATTCATGAAAATACAAGTGTAATACATGAAAATAAAGCTTAACTTGTTGTTAATCCAGCCAAGGTGTCAGATTTCAAAAAGGCTTTACGGTGAAAGCAAACCATGCAATTATCTGAGGACAGCGCCCAACATCAACCAGACAGGTGCGACACAAAGTCAGAAATAGCAACATAAAAAATGCGTTACCTTTTATGATCTTCTTCTGTTGGCACTCCAAAAGGTCCCAGTTACATCACAAATGGTCCTTTTCTTCGATAATGTCCTTCTTTATATCCATAAAACTCAATTTAGCTAGCACGCTTCAGTCAATAATCCATCCAGTTTCCCTCCATCAAAATGCATACAAAATTAATCCCAAACATGACAAATAAACTTTTCCAAACAAGTCAAACAACGTTTATAATCAAACCTTAGTTACCCTAATACGCAAATAAACAATAAAATTGAAGTTCATTACTGGAGATAAATAAGAAAGAACGCACTTTCCTCCACGCGCTTGGAAACACTACAGCCAAAATGGGAGCCACCTAGAAAAACTACAATATTTGGGTCATTTTTCCAAAAACCAGCCTGAAACTCTTTCTAAAGTCTGTTGACATCTAGTGGAAGCCCTAGGAACTGCAATTTGGGAGGACTTGGGCTTATAATTACAGTACTAGCCATTGACAGTGGTAAACTGATGAAAAAAAACACACACAAAAAAACAAATTTGGGATGGTTTGTCATCGGGGATTCGCCTGCCATATCAGTTCTGTTATACTCACAGACATAATTTTAATAGTTTTAGAAACTTTAGAGTGTTTTCTATCACTTATATGCATATCCTAGCTTCTGGGCCTGAGTGACAGGCAGTTTACTTTGGGCACGCTTTTCATCCGGATGTGAAAATACTGCCCCCTATCCCAAAGAAGTGTTAATGCTTGGTCGCAAATGGGTTTTCCAAATGGACAATGACCCCAAGCATACTTCCAAAGCTGTGGCAAAATGGCTTAAGGACAACAAAGTCAAGGTATTGGAGTGGCCATCACAAAGCCCTGACCTCAATCCAACAGAAAATTTGTGGGCAGAACTGAAAAAGCATGTGCAAGCAAGGAGACCTACACACCTGACTCAGGTACACCAGCTCTGTCAGGAGGAATGGGCCAAAGTTAACCCAACTTATTGTGGAAAGCTTGTGGAAGGCTACCCAAAACGTTTGACCCAAGATAAACAATTTAAAGGCAATGCTACCAAATACTAATTGAGTGTATGTTAACTTCTGACCCACTGGGAATGTGATGAAAGAAATAAAAGCTGAAATAAATCATTTTCTCTACTATTATTCTGACATGCCACATTCTTAAAATAAAGTGGTGATCCTAACTGACCTAAAACAGGGATTTTTTACTACGATTAAATGTCAGGAATTGTGAAAAACTGAGTTTAAATGTATTTGGCTAAGGTGTACATAAACTTCCCGACTTCAACTGTATGTGTGCTTACAGTATGCTGTTAGACATGTATTGAGTCATGTTGAAATATAAAACAAAAACTGTTGCATTTGTGTTCCTTTCTTGTTTGAGTACACACAAACAATATACAGTATAACAACAAAATCTTACACTGAAATAGGTTCTGATAGTAGTGTTTTGAATTTGTCACATTGGTGTGATCTCGGTTGTCACTAAGTTTGATTCATTTGATTTGTGTGTGTGTCTCATTTGTATGCAGAGTTTAATTTTGAGCAGGGAGTACATGATTTTGATTGCTGTGTTTCATTTTGCAAGATGTCTGTGGGGTTTTGGGAAATTGGCTAACTGTTTTGTGTTTTGTGCTTACAATTTTGAGTACATGAGATGTAGTTTCAGCAAACGTGTGTTAACAACTTGGAAAAACTGTAAACATCATCTTCTACTCTTTGTTTTTGGCTATTCATGTATATGCAATGCCCAAGATGAATTATATAATTTAAACTGTTCTGTGCTGATATATTCTTAGTCATGGAGGAGCTATGGAGCCGAAAGAAGAGGAACTGACCTTTATGGCCACTTGCATGGCTGTGTTCTCTCCATTCATCCCTAGAACCTGGCCTTCATACACCTCCCCAAATGCTCC
This sequence comes from Oncorhynchus kisutch, assembly GCF_002021735.2. Taxonomy (NCBI): domain Eukaryota; kingdom Metazoa; phylum Chordata; class Actinopteri; order Salmoniformes; family Salmonidae; genus Oncorhynchus; species Oncorhynchus kisutch. The sequence goes on from NC_034180.2 coordinate 40,717,019, forward strand.
ATGGCCCAATGCCCTGCAAACACACACCAAGCCAGACAGGTGACAAAGAGCTTCACTCCAGAGCTTCACCCCAGAGCTTCACTCCATCATGTAATGCACGTTGTAGCCTATAGTTCAGTGCTCAGTCAGCTGTACTGTGTGTGTGGACTACCTGAGGAGGGTGATGTTCTTGCGTGGTACTTCATTCAGCTCACTCAGTGAAGCAGCCTTGCCAGCAAAGCAGTAGTTTGGGTTGTAGTCTGTCATGATGGTGGATGACCGGATCTTACTCAGCTTGTATTCTGGGCTCTGGAGACGCAGCCTGACAGCATGCAGCTGGTTCTTCTTACGGTAGTATACTGTAGGAGAGAGAGACCAGGAAGACAGCGTTGGTTACTGTCATACAGTCCTCGGCTTCAAACTGTTGCTATACTGTACCTATCAGAGACATAACAACACACTATCCCTGCATCAGACACACTACCCTAATGTCTGTCTGTCCTCTAACCTCTGGCCTCTGACCTCTGGCCCTGGTCCAGTCAGTGACTAGCTGTGAGTTGAGGACCGAGGACTCACCCTCCGTGGAGGCGGCCCGCGGCCCTGATGCAGGTTGGTAGTCTGCCTGGGGGGCTGGGTGGGGGCCCTGGGGGGCGATGCGTGGTGGTGAGAGGTGCCCTCTGCCGTGACGTCGAGCTGCAGGTGCAGACAGACGCGACGCTCGGGGGGAGGAGTGGGGGTGCCGTGGACAGACTACCAACCTACTTGGGGGAGAGCTCAGGTGAAGAGACAATGTTAACTGTCTGAGGTCTGTCTCCACCTGGATGGGCCCTCACCATGGGCTACAGTGGGGCTGCTTGACCATCTGGCTTTTGGGTTGAGTTGAGTGTGTGTGTTGTATTGTGTTGTGTGTGTGTGTGTGTGTGTGTTGTGTTGAGTTGAGTGTGTGTATGTTGTGTTGTGTGTGTGTGTTATGCATGTTGTGTGTTAGGATATAGAGAAACTATATATTGATACTGTACAGTATGCCTTTTGAATTGACAGTGCTAGAGACAGGAAGCAGCTCTGATATCACTTCCTCTGAGGCTTATGGGAAAGTTCTGTGGTCTTACGCAAAGGGACTTTCACTCCACAGTGAAGCTTTGTGTTAATGACAGGTTTTAATGATTTAGCATTGGAAAAAAGTACAGTTCCACTTCAGTCATAGCACAGTGTGTTACAGTTAGTGCACAAGTCAAACTCTAAATATGAGGATCTCATACCGACATAGAGGGAATGTTGATATTTGGTGATATCAGTTTGTCTGAAAAAATTATACCATCCCACTGGGCACACACTGGTTGAACCAATGTGGAATATATGTTGAATTGACATTCTGTCATGGTAAGACACTCCATGATTAGACACTCCTTAATCAGCACTGTCAGGAAAGTAAGAGTCCTACACTGCCAGAACCCCCCTCCCCTCATACTGCAGCACACGGTCGTCAAAAAGGGAGCAGTTAAAGAGAAACAGAAAATTATCCCTCACTGTTAAACATTTCTGTCCCAAAAATGAAAAAGACAATCAGTCAATTTTTGAGCACATATAAAGTACACATATAACACAGTAGCAGCATTCATTATGATATGAATCATTGATCGCTCATTGGCAAGACGAGGTTAGACACTAATATTAGTATAATAGATTATTATTCTTTCTTTCACTCCTCAATGTTTCCAAAGCAGAATAATCATAGGTACAACTTAAAAGTTAAGTCATTAAGCAGTCATTTCCCTCATTCCCTAATCATTCCTTTTAACAGGCTTAATGTGCAATCATTAGCATTAAGCGATTAAACCATGATTTTACCTTGAATTCAAATAAACCCATGTGATTATAAAACAAGTATAGAAGGTAAGAATTGTTACTGGTGTGGCGATGTGTCCAATGTGCACTTTTAAGCATGACTAGATAAACAGTATATGTATGTTATTGCACATACTTGGGACCATCAATCCGAATGTGCCAGACCACTAAATGAATACTTAGCCAGCCCCTTCACTCTGATAGAAACATCTTAGATTTTGTGGAAGTAAAGTGCAAGAGTGAAAGGTGGCTAGACAGTAATCCCTTCAGCCCCTCCTAAAGTATGTGTATCACAGTTCAAATCACTTCAGTCTCTACCAGGCTTGATATCTGGAAGAAATATAATGCCCAAGGGCTGACAAGACAAACCCATTTTTGTCAATGTGGATTTCCCAAAAGAGGGTTATAAGCAACAATTCCTAAAAGGCCACCTTTGGTACTATTTTCTACAAGTATCTTCCTGACTGTTAAATGCAGTGTTGAATCATGGACTTCCACCATTCACTCACATCCAGCTTCACATTTCCCTCAAAGAGAATACATTAAACCACAGCTTGGTTTACAATGCCAAGCTCCTGCCTTTTCATGATGCTTTCATTGTCAGAAAGTTAAATAGAGTATCATTGGCATGGAAAGAAACAGCTCACAGACGGTGAAAGGTGGAGGGCACAGAATCAACACAGAATTGGAAGAGGCTCTTACTGAGGGTGAGGCTGGCGCAGGTCAGGACGATGACCGTCACCACGATGGTTGCCACCACAGCTAGGATGAGGGACAAGGACAGCTGGCCTTCTGGAGCGAGGCCCTGATGGGCTGCTGGGGGGTCAGAGGTCAGGGTTAACAGAGAAAGATGGAGAACCACTCAGATCATAACAATGCATCAAAGACAATGGGATTACTTGAGAGGTAGTTCCTTCCGTAACATTTCTCATTTTCTCTCCTTTTATGAGTTTACCATTTCAAGAGAAACACAGTGGTAGATCTGTGAAATTCTCAAGGACACAGTTTTAAATTTAGTATATATGATCCCAAAACACATCTAGTAAAATGAGGGTTTTTACTTGACTGTTACCTGTGCAGGTGACATTGTCACTGGCCAACACCTCCTCGTTGTGACAGAGGCAGATGATGAGTTGAGTGTCCTCGTCCCATTTGCAGCTCTGGGTCTGGCAGTGACCGCAGTTGAGCTGCACCTTGATCTCACATTCTCCATGGCTCTCCATGGCTGAGTGGGGAGAATGACAGAGGAAGTTCACCACATGAATCTCACAAGAAGAATGCTGTAGCAGAAGCACTGGTCAACTTAGCCATATCTATGGCTAAAAAGAGAAGCTGTTTTGCAATCAGTGTTCTTTCTCTTCTTCATAACGTTGTCAAACACTGGACTTCAATTCTTAACTATGGTCAACTGAAACAAATCATGGTTTCACTGTAAAGTCGGTACTGCATGGCCATGGGTCAGTTAACTGTTTTAGTTTGTGTCTTTTTCTTGTCTGTCACTACACAGAGAACTGCTTTGTATTCTATCCTGCATTGGCGGCACATGCATTGGACTCAAATGACAGTGTCGTGCCGTAAAGAATTGAGGGGCTGTCTGTTCCTCTACATCATTGAAAAAAGAGAAGGTTGCATGGCGCCAGGATCAACAGGATCCGTGAGGCCCTGAATTAGTTAACTAGTGTCTGAGGGATGAGGAGCCCATCCCTTCTTCTCCCACTGAATCAGAATCAGGTGGTAGAGACACACAAACCTCTGTGTTACGGCCTTGGCTCGCTCTCTGCTCTCCCCCTCCTCTCTTCTGGCCCCCAGTGACACTGATGAAGGAGGAGAAAGCCTTACCTGCCAGCGGATGGAGAAATATTTCCCCCATGGGATTAACAAAGGAGATGCCATCCTGACCGCCCGCTGTGATGTCATCAATCAGCGCAGCATCGCCACCTTGATTTAGATGAAACACGATATCAAAGATAAGTGAATGTAGAGAGATTGTAAAAGTCTATGTTTGAGCTAATAATAACAATGGTTTATTATTGCTTGCATAACATATGCTCACATTATAAATGGCAATCTTTATTTTGATCAAAGACGGTCTGGGTAGAGGGAGTATGTGTGGTATATTAACGATGTTGAAAGAAATCACGTTTTTCTCAGTCTGTACACATCTCCTCTCAGTGTGTGCCATGTTTTTCAGAGGAGCCAAACGGACCTCCAATCTTATCAGTCAATTAAGTAGAACTTTCTTCCCCAGACAACACAAAAAGCAGGGTCTTTCATGATCTCAGTATGAGTTTAACCTGTATCATAATATCACAACATTCAGAGAGGGATGTTTATTCTGTCACCAATCCAGACTAGTAAATCATACCAGATAAAGGCAGAAAGTGAATGTTATCAGCCTTCCCCTTTCCTTGGGGCCAATGAAAATTCTCCAGCAGAAATGTATTTGTCAGATTCATCACAGCTAGAAAAGAGCTGGAGGCTACAGAGGGAGGATCTTAAATCCTATTATAACACCCCTAGCAGTACAGTATGGCACATAAGGAAAGCAGTAAATATTATTATGAGTGTGTGTTAGATCACCTCTGTATCCGCCTCCTCCTCCTCCAGCAGTGCAGGCTCCCCCTCCCCCTCCAAACCCCCCGAAGGTGGCCCAGGACAGTTTGGATAAGGCTTGGGGGCAGGAAGAACCCCCCTCTGCTCCCTCCAGGAGAGACTTCCCTGCCCACAGGTGGCTGGAGGAGTCCTTCCAGCCTCCACCTCCCCCTGAAGCACACACACACACACACACCTCATTTAGCCATCACTCTCTCTAAACACTTCTTCTATTGGTGTTTGCGTAAGATAGGTCGATAAATTCTCCATAAGAACTTGCTGGTCAAGGAGGATTTACAGGGAATGTTCCATGAGTCTTTTCCAAGTACATTAATACAGTATTGCCATATACACTATGTCTTTTCTTCCTTTTCAATGGTTGCATGAGTCAAAAGGCTGCAACCAAGATTATAAGCAGACCCATAGGATAACCAGGGGTCAGGGCCAGCTTCTTGATATAAACACATGCACTCCTGCCCTTTATCTGACACCTTCTACTGAAGACGCTCAAGTAGGAGCTTTAGCAGTCAGAGAAATGAAAGCCATGTGTTTTCAAGGAGCAGATAGCTAGCTCTGTCAAGAGAATCTCAGAGGGAAGGGAAAAGTGGAGGGGGTGAAGTGAGGGGGGAAACCCAACCAACCTGCTGCTCCAGTCTTGCCATTGGAGCTGGAGGCCACTGTGTCATTCTCATACTGCTCCAGAGGGATCTGGTCCAAGCTGCTCTCTGGGTCCTCCAGGTAGGCCTTCCCTCCACCACCAGCCGCAATCAGTAGAGGCACCAGCACCCCACCCTCCATCTGGCAGGGGTCACAGTCAAACACAATAGCAGCTTAAAAGGTCCATTGCAGCCATTTTTATCTCAATGTCAAGTTATTTCTGCCCAACAATTAAGTATCTTACTGTGATTGTTTTCAATGTCCAAAAATAAACAAAAATAGCTTCTTAGCAAAGAGCAGTTTCTTAAGCAATAATTTTGCTAGGACTGTCTGGAAGTGGTCTGAGTGGGTTATTGGCAGAGAGGATTGGAACTGTAATTTATCGCCCGGTGATGTCACTAGGCAGACAAAAACTCCATCCCACCAAAACAGGCTGAAAAAAAAGCTTACACTAGGGGGCTTTATTTTAACAAACCTAACACAATGGTAAATCTAAACGCAGGCGGTAGAGCTATAGTTTCAGGAGGTTGTCAGAAATATTTTTGCTATTGTCACTATCACAATTATCAGCACATTTGCTGGCGTTGGCGTGAAAGGGCTGAGTTTTGATGAATAAACAAGTTGTGGGTGTGTCTAGGCTTGGCCCCTCACTGGCCAATCAGAACGTGCTCCATAGTGAAATATTGTATGTGGTTGCTTCAAGTTGTGTATTTATGGTCTTTTATGTACTGCCTTTGTATCAGTTCCAATGTTAGTCCATTATAGTTTGTTAAATAGCTTACAGAAACCCCCCAAAAGATTTTACCTATTTTTGATAAATACATTCACTTCAACCCATTTGCAGTCCATATTGTTCTAAGTAATTGCACGGCTTCAATAGCATTCTAGCAGGGGCTAGTCCTACTGTAAATTGCATTATGGCTTAGCATTGACATGTCAAACATTGTCAATAAGCAAGATTATATTTATTATTGATAAGGCCTAAAAAGAGAATGAATAATTCGAATCAAATTCTAAACAAAACAACAACTTATTTTAATATTAAAACAAAGCAGACCATGGAGGGTTTTACGCACATCCAAATCTTTTCACAGTAGCTGGACAAAGATCCTGAATAAATAGAAAGAGAGAATGTCCACTCACCGTTGTACTGCTCCCAAATAGGCCTCTGTTTTATGAACATAGTCGGAACCATCTTACAGATCAGATCGCCTTCATACATCTCTACAAGTTGCATTATAAGTGTCCCATGTACATTGTCACCTTAAAACCAGGTAGGTTAATAATTCTAATAAGTTTGGTTGTAATACAATTTTATGAAAAACAAGCAATCAGTTTTTTTTAACAACAACAATAATAAATAAATGTCAAATGTAATGACTTCATAAAATCTCCAGGATTAAAGACACTGTTGAACCAGCCTTCGTTATAGTAGGCCCGACGGAGGGCTTTCGGAAACTAGCACATTGGATTATGTTTTTAAGGACACACCTTAAATATTTCCAGCCACCCATCTGAGTGCAAGCAAAATGATATTAGACAGGTAAATAGCTGAACCTGGCATTAGGGCTGGAACATGCCAGTTTTTAAATGATGAAATTGCAAACTAACGTGCATTTGACACTAGCGCCGCCTTAACACCAGCCAAAAATAGAATCCTAAAAGGCCATTATCATAATTTTCACAATTTCACAGTATTGTTCCAACCTCATAGTGTGGAAATATATATAAAACACAGGAAAATCCCATTTTTGACTGCACTCAGCTTTTACGAGGACCACTCTACCCTCTGCCATAGTCCATAGTGCAACTGAGGGTCCAGTCCAGCGTTTCAAAGAGATAAAACCTCTAGATTAAAGGGTTCTTGTCATACAAACCAGTTAACATAAACTCGGACTTCTACTGCTTGTAACACTACATCTGTAGATAAATACCATGATAAATAATATTTTAGAATGGCTTCAGAAGATCTTCTAAGCTCATCCATCGGTTCATATCTAACAGCTACATGTGCTTCCGATGGACACCATCATGGCTTTCAAGTTAGGTCTTACCTTGTAGATATAGGTGGCTCCTCCGCCTCCCCCACCTCCTCCTGCCCACTCTTCACCAGTCAACTCATCTTCTATCACTGAGGATTCCCCCAGGCAGATCTTCTGTGTCAGGGGATTTCTCTACAGAGAACATTTGAATGTGGTTAGATCAGAGAGGGAGATTTTCTTTTCATACCATCAGGAGATAAATACTTCAGGATGGCACCCAAGATAGCAGAAAGTTGAAAGGAAAGTAAACGCTCACTAAAATGAATCGGACATATTTGAATAGCAGGTTATCTATCCGGTAACACTTTATTTGGATAGTCCATCTGTAGACGCTCTGTAGACTATTTACAGACTCAGTAACATGTCGACTATCTATCTACTAACCCAAACCCTAGCTCTAACTCTAACCTTAAACCTTATTCTAACCCTAAACTTAACCCTTACCCTAACCCTAACCCTAACTTTAAACTTTATCTTAACCTAACCCTAACCCTAACCCTAACCCTAACCCTAACCTTAGCAATCAGTTGCTTCTCAACAAATAGTCTGTTGATAGTATGGCCATCTGTAGAGCATCTACAGATGAAAAATCCGGACTATCCAAATAAAGTGTGACTGTTTATCCACCCATAATGTCACCCGAGGTAACCTAACTCTCCCCTCTACGACTCACCCCTGGACAGGCATCCTCCCCCTGATGTCCCACCAGTATATACATGATGTCTCCCTTCTCAAGAGGGAAGATGGCTGAGATGAAGACCCCGTGGGAGCGCTTGTTGTGGTTCTTTGCTCCTTTGCCACCTGCGGCTCCATAGGCTGAGATCCTAAGGATTGCACAGTAAACCATAGAAATGAAATTAATAGAAAGTGTGTCTTCATTCAAGTCAATGATGGCATAATGGGTGGACTGGCAGCCATTTTGAGTGCATCCATGCCAGGAAGTAAAAGCAGGAAGTGTACCCTTCAATCTGTGTTGTGATTTGTTGACATTACAAAAAATACATTCCATTGTTTGATCCACATAAGTTAGCATCATTTGAATGAACATTCTACATGACCATGGAAATCCAGCATTAGCTGATAGACCATTCCAAAATACAATGGAAATGATTGCATCACAATACCAGGCAGCAATTGCGAGTGTACCTACGAGTTACCAGATTGCCAGGGTTAGAGCTTCCAAGCCCATTCTATTCATTCTATTTCTATGCAGTAAACTATGGTGGCAAAATGACAAACTTTGTTATGCACATGCTCTGTATGAGCCTTAAAACCTGTACATTTCCACTGGCTGTTTCTCTCATGTAAGAAGAAGCCCGTGTTTTGGTCACTCGGCCAAAGACAAAGAACCTCTGAGAGTGACCACAGGTTTTGGTTCACCCAGTTCTTTTCGTATCTTTCAAGGGCACAGCTGTGTGGAGATAAGAGAACAGAGACTAGCTTGAGCAGCAGTGACAATTCTATCAGTAGAAAGGAGTAACACAACTGGTGTTTTCACTTGTTTGTGTGCAATGTTCCCACCATGATCTCACACACCTGCTAAACTGCCACATAAACAGAGGTTGTAATGTTCTATAAAGGCTGAGACTCAACTCGTTTGTTGGGCTCTTAACTCTGCTCTGTTGTTGAGTGGATTGTTAACCAGCTCCAGATTTGCAAATCTTCTAATAAAAATCTGCCGTCTCTCTTCCTTTTGATTAGAAATTCCACAACAATTCTTGTCGATGAGGATGGGATCGCTAACTCTGTTCGCTGATCGCTCCTGGGACTCCAAGGTTAACTACATGCAGGGGCTGCATTAGATGTGGCTTGGGGAGCCCACACTCCGCCTGAGTGGAGCAGAAGGGACCCGCCTCGGACCCTCCAGGCAGCGTCAGTGGACAGATACGCCATTCCGAACAATAAAATGAAGGTTGAGACTGACGTCTCTAAAGTGCATGTTAAAATATAGATATTGTTATAGTCACAGAAGACTACTGTGTGTAGAGGAAAATTCACCGTGTGTGAGTTTCACTGTGTGTGAGTTTCACTGTGTGTGAAGAAAACCTTGTCTTGGTGACAAGGAGGGCTCTACTGTGTGTGGAAGAGAATTCATTGTGTGCGAGTTTCACTGTGTGTGAGTTTCACTGTGTGTGAGTTTCACTGTGTGTGAAGAAGACCTTGTCTTACTGACAAGGAGGGCTCTACTGTGTGTGAAGAAAACCTTGTCTTAGTGACAAGGAGGGCTCTACTGTGTGTGAAGAAAACCTTGTCTTAGTGACAAGGAGGGCTCTACTGTGTGTGGAGAAAACCCTGCTTTATAACACATTATTTGGCAAAGTACTAAATTAATATGAATTGATATGCCATGGTTTGTAATGGTCAGTAATGCTCAGAGCCATGAGTTATGTGATTCCAGGACAGGGTCCTGAGATAGAAGTAAGAAACTATTCCTGCAGGTTAGCACATTATTTTGGAAGGAGCAATTTGATCAATGGAGCCGTAGGTGAATTGGTTATACTTGGGATAATACACATACAACATTTTGTATAGGGGGAAATACTGTATGGGTACAGAATTCTAAATTACATAAAGAACTTACAAAATATTTTGATGGCGAAGAAACAACCCCTTTTGAGTTAACCTATGATGCATTTATTTTTGAGTTAACCCATATTTCATTTGAAGAAAGAATGAGGTCCCTAACTAACTATTGCTTGTTTTGTGTGTTTGTTTTTGAGTGTGTGTGTATAGATGGAGTTTCCAAATGGGAGCCAAAAGCAGCAGGGGAGAACCCTGTCGGCTCAACCCGCAGACTGGACCAGGTGAAGGTAATGGTGGATAAGTGGGGCAGGAACATTCGGGAACAGGTACTGCTCTGGCACAAGGTAGCAGAATTTCCCTTGAAAGGCACATTAAGTGACATTTTGTTAGCATTTTGTTAGAATGTAGAAAGAAGTTACAGGACTTTGAGAGATTAACCAAGAAAGGCAAGGCGAGTAGAATAGACTGGGATGATTTTAAGAAGTGGGAAAAAGAAGCAGAGAAGGGCAGATAAGAACATTAAAGGAATAATGGTAAATGATTAGAAAAGAAGGAGAAACAATGACTTTCCACCTCCCTATTATACCCCTGTATCCACTGCGCCAGCCCCTGCCCTTGTTGTCCAACAACGGTCTGCTCAGCCACCCCTCCCGCCGCAGCTCTACCCCCAACAAGACCTGATAGGCCTGCAGGACCATCAGACCCCTCAGAGGCAGCCCCAGAGCAGTAGGAACCATTCTACACATCACCTACAATGACTCCCGTTTCACTGGAGGACTACAGGCAAAGATTGGAGAACTGTTTCCGCAAACACAGTGGTATCAGACCAGCAACCGATGACTACAACAGCCTCGACACCAGCGTTCCTAAAAGTTTCTAAGAAAAAAAAGCTGGAGCTTGGGTCTAAAACTGTTAAGTATCTAGGACATGATATTACACCAAATGGTGTCTCAATCCGTTAAGTATCTAGGACATGATATTACACCAAATGGTGTCTCAATCCGTTAAGTATCTAGGACATGATATTATACCAAATGGTGTCTCAATCCGTTAAGTATCTAGGACATGATATTACACCAAATGGTGTCAATCCGTTAAGTATCTAGGACATGATATTACACCAAATGGTGTCTCAATCCGTTAAGTATCTAGGACATGATATTACACCAAATGGTGTCTCAATCCGTTAAGTATCTAGGACATGATATTACACCAAATGGTGTCTCAATCCGTTAAGTATCTAGGACATGATATTATACCAAATGGTGTCAATCCGTTAAGTATCTAGGACATGATATTACACCAAATGGTGTCTCAATCCGTTAAGTATCTAGGACATGATATTACACCAAATGGTGTCAATCCGTTAAGTATCTAGGACATGATATTACACCAAATGGTGTCAATCCGTTAAGTATCTAGGACATGATATTACACCAAATGGTGTCTCAATCCGTTAAGTATCTAGGACATGATATTACACCAAATGGTGTCTCAATCCGTTAAGTATCTAGGACATGATATTACACCAAATGGTGTCTCAATCCGTTAAGTATCTAGGACACGATATTACACCAAATGGTGTCAATCCGTTAAGTATCTAGGACATGATATTACACCAAATGGTGTCTCAATCCGTTAAGTATCTAGGACATGATATTACACCAAATGGTGTCTCAATCCGTTAAGTATCTAGGACATGATATTACACCAAATGGTGTCTCAATCCGTTAAGTATCTAGGACATGATATTATACCAAATGGTGTCTCAATCCGTTAAGTATCTAGGACATGATATTACACCAAATGGTGTCTCAATCCGTTAAGTATCTAGGACATGATATTACACCAAATGGTGTCTCAATCCGTTAAGTATCTAGGACATGATATTACACCAAATGGTGTCTCAATCCGTTAAGTATCTAGGACATGATATTACACTTTGGCATGAAATTGGCTCTAGAGCGTGTGGCTGTGATTCTATCTGTACCACAGCCAGTACCACAGCCAGTTACAAAACGACATATGTTGACACTCACAGGAATGGCAGGCTATTGTCGAGCCTGGCTGCCTGAATATGCTGAGGTTGTACAGCCACTCTCTGACCACAAGGTGGCAATGAATGACAAGATACAGTGGAATCCAGGGGGACTCAAGGAGAACCATTAGTGGTTTCTGCAATGACTACGGTAGCCACTACTCTAGAGAGTGCTAAATTACCACCACATCTATCAGCCCAAGCTGTATAATTGTTTGCGCTCACTAGAGGATGCATTTTGGCTTTGGAATTGAATTCAAGGGAACAAAATGTAATAAAAAAATATGTCTGGAATTAGTTAACTGCTTGATCTAAGAGTTGACTGCTGTTAAGAAATGTAACTGTTAAAGAACTAAACAAATAAAGAGGTCTATCCCATGAATTAATGTGTGGACGCACACAATAACAGAATGATTGTGAATAAATGATTGCATAATGATGAACTGTTTGAACTGTTTAACACATTTTTCTTGAGGACAGGTCAAATACCTGTCAAGTACAGTGCTGGAATGATACGTTTCTATGCTCTGTGTTGCACTTAACAACACCCTGAAGTCTATTTTCCCCAGAATTGAAGCAGCTTTGCCTGAACCAAATAGAGGACAGCTCCACAAACTTCAACCAGGTGATTGGGTGGTCATCAAGGACCTCCTCAGAAAGATTTGGCACCAACAGCGCTGGACTGGTCCATTCCAGGTGCCCCACAACTCAGACAAAGATGTACCAGCCGATGAATCGTCGTAAGCGACCCGAGTAGGCACGGGAAGACCAGTACCAGACTCCGCACATAATATTTGTTGCTTTGGTGGTCAGTCTTCTCATTGCAGCTGTTGTCTGGGCCCTGGGAGAAGTGGGCACAATGCAACTGAAGAGTACCAGCACAGTCCCACAGTGGGACTTAAATAACAGCTGCTCCAGCTCGACCCAACGGCAGACTCAGGACGGGAGTCCAGCAGAAAATAGCCAGCCCATTGTTTAAGAAGTCGGAATCAATGCATCAGCGTGATGATTGTCCTCTTTGCACAGATGAAGAGTGTACTTCTGTATGACTGTTTAACTGTTGAAATTATTCCCTTAAGAATGTTTTGTACCATGTGAAGGTAAAGATCTCAGTGGCACAACAGAAGCCATTTACAAAGTTAACTTCTTATGGCTGGGAGGCGCTGTTTCCACATTCGGATGAAAAGTGTGCCCAGAGTAAACTGCCTGCTACTCAGGCCCAGAAGCTAAGATATGCATATTATTAGTAGAAAACACTCTGGATAGAAAACACTCGGGAAGTTTCTAAAACTGTTTGAATTATGTCTGTGAGTATAACAGAACTCATACAGCAGGCAAAAACCTGAGAAAAATCCAACCAGGAAGTGATGAACCCCTTTTGGCTGCAGGTAAGAACCCTTTTGAATTCCATGTAGAACACTGTGGGAATGGTTCTACATGGAACCAAAAGGGGTTTTACCTGGAACAAAACAGGTTTTACCTGGAACCAATAAGGGTTCTTCAAAGGTCATCCTATGGGGACAGCCGAAGTATCCATTTAGGTTCTAGATAGCAGTGTAAGATAGACAACAACATACCAATGCTAATAAAGATGTGCAGAGAAGCTCCCCATATCTTCTCATTGCCTATCCTTACCCCTATTAACCAGTGGTGTACCACAGTCTCTGAGAGGCTGAGAGAATTAGCATTTTTAAAAGAACATTTCCTGCTATTCTACACAGAGACAATGTAGCACTTTTACAGCTAATTTCCTGTATTCTTTAGATGGTTTATGACGTGTTCATATTCTGTCTGGGGAGGGGAGGGGGCACCAGAGAGATCTTAAATTATTAGAGGGCCTATGTCATAAACCCTCAAAGTTCCAGAAAGGGGTGAAAATGGCAGTCACATTGGTGTCTAACTGGAATTAATGGCAGCCATAACCAGACTAATTGGAATGAATAGCATTAGGGGCATAATCCTGATTTTACTTATGCAGATAAATAAAACAAAGTCATGTGAAATATCAGAAATGTTGTAATATAATTACTACCAACCTTAAATATTGTAATATAATCATAAATACTGTTTATACAGGTTTTATACACATTTTCTGTATAATTAGCCTGGATCCCGAGCGGCACAGGCACTGCATCTCAGTGCAAGAGGCGTCACTATAGTACCTGGTTTGAATCCAGGTATCACATCCTGCCGTGATTGGGAGTCCCATAGGGCGGCGCACAATTGGCCCAGTAATGTCGGGGTTTGGCTTAAGTAGGCTGTCATTGTAAATAAGCATTTGTTCTTAACTGGCTTGCTAGTTAAATAAAGGTTAAATAAAAAATATAATAAATATATGTAAACAGAGCAAAATGTAAACATTTTTGGGGGTGGAAGCTTAGAGTGATTTGTCCTGATTTCAGTCAGTATATGGCTGTGGATTAACCACATTGTTTTAAAGGAATGTTGGCATATTGCCAGTTAATTTGAAACATTTATGGAATCATTCCCCTAAAACTGTCTCGCTAACAAACATACATACAGTGCAGATAAATTCTTAATTATTTAACACAATATCTTATCACTTGACTGGCAAACCATAGTTGACCAATTCCCTGACCCAATTGGCTGACCTTTATCCCATTTTAAGAAAGTTCATGTCCATTCTAGTATTCTAATTCCTAATTCTATGGGGGTGAACTCTTAGGGTCCCCCAAGAGCCCCTGGGCCCCCAGCCTTGTGGGGGATGCGGCGGTGTATGGCAAGCCAGTGCTTTTAGCATCTAGTGTTGTAATAAGGCCGCGTGACTAGGACAGCAAACCAAAAAAAATTGTCCAAAGCCTCGGTTTGGCAGGGGCCAGATTAGGGAGAGAGAGAGTGAGCACAGATAGACTAATCTAAGTCTCTATCCGGTGAGTCATGCTTCTCACTCTGCCCCAGTCTTTCTATCTCTCACACACGCACGCACACACACACACACACACACACACACACACACACACACACACACACACACACACACACACACACACACACACACACACACACACACACACACACACACACACACACACACTCACACACACACACACACACAGCGCAGGAAGGCAGGCAGGCAGGCAGGGGCTGAGCCCACGTCATACTCTTCCTCCCCTAACTTGGATGATGTGAAAATCAATCCTGATACTCCAGAGACTTGCCTATATTGATCGGTCTAGCAGATCCGTGACACTTAGTAGTATAGAAACTGTATTTAATCAGTTGACTGATTTTTCAGGTTGTGCTGCTTCCTGCCAGCTGTCAATACTGATGTACAGATGCAATCATTGGTCAAGGGGCTTGTTTCAAGCATCTTCTGCACCGCTCCCGAGTATACTACTCGCCAATGTCCAACCTCTTGACACCAAGGTAAACAAAATTACAGCAAGGGTTGCCTTCCAGAGAGACATCAGAGATTGTAACATTCTCTGTTTCATGAAAACATGGCTCACTGGGGAAATTTTATCAGAGTCGGTAGAGCCAATCGGTTTCTTCACGCATCACAGCGACAGAAACAAACATCTCTCTGGTAAGAAGAAGGGTGGGGGTGTATGCCTTATGCTTAACGAGTTGTGGTGTGATCATAACAACATACAGGAACTCAAGTCCTTTTGTTCACCTGACCTAGAATTCCTTAAAATCAAATGCCAACCGCATTATCTACCAAGATAATTACCCCCCCCCCCCCCCCCCCCAAGCAGACACCTCGACGGCCCTGAAAGACCTTCACTGGACTCTATGTAAACTGGAAAACATTTATCCTGAGGCTGCATTTATTGTAGCTGGGGATTTTAACAAAGCTAATCTGAAAACAAGGCTCCCTTAATTTTATCAGCATATCGAATGCATGACCCGGGCTGGCAGCATTCTGGATCATTGCTACTCTAACTTCCGTGACGCATACAAAGCCATTCCTCGCCCTCCTTTCGGGAAATCTGACCACGATTCCATTTTGTGGCTCCCAGCCTATAGACAGAAACTAAAACAGGAAACGTCCAGGCTCAGGTCTGTTCAACCCTGGTCCGACCAATCGGATTCCATGCTTCAAGATTGCTTTGATCATGTTGACTGGGATATGTTCCAGATAGCCTCAGGCAACAACATTGATGTATACGCTGATTTGGTGAGCGAGTTTATTAGCAAATGCATCAGTGATGTTGTACCCACGGTGACTATTAATACCTTCCCCAACCAGAAACCGTGGATTGATGGCAGTATTCGCGCAAAACTGAAAGCGCGAACCACTGCTTTTAATCATGGCAAGGCGACCGGAAACATGATCGAATACAAACAGTGTAGCTATTCCCTCTGCAAGGCGATCAAACAAGCTAAGCATCAGTATAGAGACAAACTGGAGTCGCAATTCAACGGCTCAGACACAAGACGTATGTGGCAGGGTCAACAGTCAATCATGGATTACAAAAATAAAACAAGCCCACATCGCAGACACCGACGTCTTGCTCCCAGAAAAATCACAGACCGCTACTAAAACCTCCTTCACCGCGGCCAACATGAGTAAACATTTAAACATTTTAACCCTCGCAAGGCTGCCGGCCCAGACGGCATCCCAAGCCGCGTCCTCAGAGCATGCACAGACCAGCTGGCTGGTGTGTTTACGGACATATTCAATCAATCCTTATCCCAGTCTGCTGTTCCCACATGCTTCAAGAGGTCCACCATTGTTCTTGTTGCCAAGAAAGCTAAGGTATCTGAGCTAAACAATTATTGCCCCTTAGCACTCACTTCCATCATCATGAAGTGCTTTGAGAGACTAGTCAAGGATCATATCACTTCCACCCTACCTGACACCCTAGACCCACTCCAATTTGCTTAGCTCCCCAATAGGCCACAGATGACGCAATCACAATCACACTGCACACTGCCCTAACCCATCTGGACAAGAGGAATACCTATGTAAGAAAGCTGTTCATCGATTACAGCTCAGCATTTAACACCATAGTACCCTCCAAACTCGTCATTAAGCTTGAGATCCTGGGTCTCAACCCTGCCCTGTGCAACTGGGTCTTGGACTTTCTGACGGGCCGCCCCCAGGTGGTGAGGGTAGGAAACAACATATCCACCCCGCTGATCCTCAACACTGGGGTTCCACAAGGGTGCGTTTTCAGCCCTCTCCTGTACTCCCTGTTCACCCACGACTGCGTGGCCATGAACGCCTCCAACTCAATCATCAAGTTTGCAGACAACACTATAGTGGTAGGCTTTATTACCAACAATGAAGAGACGGCCTACAGGGAGGAGGTGAGGGCCCTCGGAGTGTGGTGTCAGGAAAATAACCTCATACTCAACGTCAACAAAAACAAAGGAGATGATTGTGGACTTCAGGAAACAGCAGAGGGAGCACCCCCCTATCCACATCGATGGGACAGTAGTGGAGAAGGTGGAAAGTTTAAGTTCCGCGGTGTACACATCACGGACAAACTGAAATGGTCCACCCACACAGACAGCGTGGGGAAGAAGGTGCAACAGCGCCTCTTCAACCTCAGGAGGCTGAAGAAATGTGCCTTCTCACCGAAAACAAACTTTTACAGATGCACAATCGAGAGCATCCTGTCAGGCTGTATCACCGCATGGTTCGGCAACTGCTCTGCCCACAACCGTAAGGCTCTCCAGAGGGTAGTGAGGTCTGCACAACGCATCACCGGATGCCCTCCAGGACACCTACAGCACCCGATGTCACAGGACGGCCAAAAACAACCACTCGAGCCACTGCCTGTTCACCCCGCTATCATCCAGAAGACGAGGTCAGTACAGGTGCATCAAAGCTGGAACCGAGAGACTGAAAAACAGCTTCTATCTCAAGGCCATCAGACTGTTAAACAGTCATCACTAACATTGAGTGGCTGCTGCCAACATACTGACTCAAATCTCTAGCCACTTTAATCATAAAAAATGGGATGTAATAAATGTATCACTAAACACTTTAAACAATGTCATTTTATATAATGTTTACATACCCTACATTACTCATCTCATATGTATATACTGTACTCTATACCATCTACTATGCCACACGGCCATTGCTCATCCATATATTTATATGTACATGTTCTTATTCATTCCTTTACAATTGTGTGTATAAGGCAGTTGTTGTGAAATTGTTAGATTACTTGTTAGATATTACTGTACAGTCGGAACTAGAAGCACAAGCATTTCACTACACTCGTATTAATATCTGCTAACCATGTGTATGTGAACAATACAATTTGATTTGATTTGATATGGTTCAGTCTAGTGCAAAAGTGTTCCGATTGCAAAAACAGTTGCTGCCTGTAGCGTTCATGTTTCTACAACATTAGAAGAACATATCAAAACTTGTACCCACATGTATCTGTTGGTGGCTGGTACCCTCCAGGTCTGCACTCCTTTGTACGGGCCGTCCTTACCAACAGTGACATTGAAGTTGGTGTTGCGGTACGCGCTGTCACACTGGGCCTGGGTGGGGCCTCGGGGGCCACTGGCCCCACAGGATGTGAACCACCAGGTCATCAGGGACACCTCTGAAGAGAGGAGACAGACACGTCAGTCAACAAACAAACTCCCTGTGTTGCACAGAAAGAAGACAGACAAACAGACATATGGTAGAACAGCTGTTGAGGAAATCAAAGGAAATTATGTTAATGGAGCACCTTGTTTATTATGAAAAATGGCCAGGAAAAACCACTGTGAAAATCAAACAGCAAAGGCCATTAGTGATAGAAATGCTAAATATATTCCTTTGGAAGAGCTGGTAGTGTACCTGAGGCAGAGGGCTCTGGAAGGGGGCTGAGGAAATCTAGCTCACTGATGGAGTCCATTTCATGGAAGAATCTGTGTCCGAGCAGCATGGAGTTGAGATCTGAGAGGAGGGAGACAGACACATTCATCGCTACAAAACATTCTCTTTCATACATTTTCCATTAATCATGGTCAAATCAAAGACAGAGATAGAATTTAGAATGTAGATTTGGTTTAGTGAGCAGCTTAAGGTCCAAAGCTTAGTAGATAAAAAGACATACACTAAGAAAAAAAGGTTATATCTAGAGGCTAAAAGGGCTCTTTGGCTGTCCCCATAGGAGAACCTTTTGAAGAACCCTTTTTGGTGCCAGGTAGAACCATTTTCGTTCCAAGGTAGAATCATTTTGGGTTCCATGTAGAACCCTTTCTAAAGGGTTCTGCCTGGTACCAAAAATGGATCTGCCTGGGACCAAAAATGGTTCTACCTGGAACCAAAAAGGGTTCTCCTACGGGGACAGTCGAAAAACCCTTTCTAAGCATGTATGAGCTGCAGGGTGCTGATGGGACTTGGGGTGATGGAGAAAGACAGACAGACAGACAGACAGACAGACAGACAGACAGACAGACAGACAGACAGACAGACAGACAGACAGACAGACAGACAGACAGACAGACAGACAGACACTTATGGAAAAAGTGGAGAAAGACGAAGGGCTTTAGGAGATAAGTAATAATTGTGAGGGAAGACATTGTGAAAGTGTTAGCAGGAGACAAGATAAGGGCGGGATTGATTTAGTAGCTGCAACTAGATGTGGAATTTTGGAGGGTCTGGAGATGTGCTCCAGTAAAACGTAATAGGGACGATAAATCTGCATACTGATCATATCCCGCCCAATTGGCGGCTGTCTGGCGTCGCCAACTTGCATGCCTTGCACGAAACCGGGCATACCTCTGCAAGCCCCCCTCTTCCCTTCCTTCCAATATTTACTTAACCGCATCTGGGTATAATGCCTATCAAATAAAACTAATGTTGGCAGGCTTCCCCCCAAATGTCTGACCAAAGAGCTTTATGGTAGATAACAATGGATGAAGTGAAGAAGATCTGTGCTCCAGTGTGACAAAAACGTATGTGACACTGGAACCTGCTGATTTTATTGTCAGATTGCGGATTCAATCCCAGGGAGAAGTATTCGATGGTCGGTTTCCCCCATTCCGAAGCAATCAGGCAGTGTGTTGTCTTCCAGGGGAGCCCTCCAGCTGATTTGGAGATGGTGGTTAGCCGACGCATCTGTGTGCATCATGCTTCGGTTCCTCTCTTTCTTTGACTCTTCCTCAAAAGCACTATTGTTTCCAGTCTTAAGGCATGCTCTATTTACGGTCTCATCTGCAACTCCATGGGGGTGGATCAGCAGTTGTTATGGGGCGTTGCTCTCCACTGAATGTACTGTGTACTAACTAGAATCTATTCAGTTCCTCCTACACAAACGTCATGGCATCACTCAGGTGAATGGCGTGATTCAGTGATATAGGCCATGTGAGCTAATAGCCATCATCTAGTGTTCCTTTAAGGAATCTATTTCAAATCAAATCAAATTGTATTTGTCTCATGCGCCGAATACAACAGTAGACCTTACAGTGAAATGCTGAATACAACAGTAGACCTTACAGTGAAATGCCGAATACAACAGTAGACCTTACAGTGAAATGCTTTACTTACAAGCCCTTAACCAACAATACAGTTTTAAGAAAAATCCAAAAAAGAAAATAAATAAAGTAACAAATAATTAAAGAGCAGCAGTAAAATAACAATAGCCGGGCTATATACAGGGTAAACCGGTACAGAGTCAACGTGCAGGGGGCACCGGTTAGTCGGTTAGTCGAGGTAATTGAGGTAATATATACAGTGCCTTGCGAAAGTATTCGGCCCCCTTGAACTTTGCGACCTTTTGCCACATTTCAGGCTTCAAACATAAAGATATAAAACTGTATTTTTTTGTGAAGAATCAACAACAAGTGGGACACAATCATGAAGTGGAATGACATTTATTGGATATTTCAAACTTTTTTAACAAATCAAAAACTGAAAAATTGGACATGCAAAATTATTCAGCCCCTTTACTTTCAGTGCAGCAAACTCTCTCCAGAAGTTCAGTGAGGATCTCTGAATGATCCAATGTTGACCTAAATGACTAATGATGATAAATACAATCCACCTGTGTGTAATCAAGTCTCCGTATAAATGCACCTGCACTGTGATAGTCTCAGAGGTCCGTTAAAAGCGCAGAGAGCATCATGAAGAACAAGGAACACACCAGGCAGGTCCGAGATACTGTTGTGAAGAAGTTTAAAGCCGGATTTGGATACAAAAAGATTTCCCAAGCTTTAAACATCCCAAGGAGCACTGTGCAAGCGATAATATTGAAATGGAAGGAGTATCAGACCACTGCAAATCTACCAATACCTGGCCGTCCCTCTAAACTTTCAGCTCATACAAGGAGAAGACTGATCAGAGATGCAGCCAAGAGGCCCATGATCACTCTGGATGAACTGCAGAGATCTACAGCTGAGGTGGGAGACTCTGTCCATAGGACAACAATCAGTCGTATATTGTACAATTCTGGCCTTTATGGAAGAGTGGCAAGAAGAAAGCCATTTCTTAAAGATATCCATAAAAAGTGTTGTTTAAAGTTTGCCACAAGCCACCTGGGAGACACACCAAACATGTGGAAGAAGGTGCTCTGGTCAGATGAAACCAAAATTGAACTTTTTTGGCAACAATGCAAAACGTTATGTTTGGCGTAAAAGCAACACAGCGCATCACCCTGAACACACCATCCCCACTGTCAAACATGGTGGTGGCAGCATCATGGTTTGGGCCTGCTTTTCCTCAGCAGGGACAGGGAAGATGGTTAAAATTGATGGGAAGATGGATGGAGCCAAATACAGGACCATTCTGGAAGAAAACCTGATGGAGTCTGCAAAAGACCTGAGACTGGGACGGAGATTTGTCTTCCAACAAGACAATGGTCCAAAACATAAAGCAAAATCTACAATGGAATGGTTCAAAAATAAACATATCCAGGTGTTAGAATGGCCAAGTCAAAGTCCAGACCTGAATCCAATCGAGAATCTGTGGAAAGAACTGAAAACTGCTGTTCACAAATGCTCTCCATCCAACCTCACTGAGCTCGAGCTGTTTTGCAAGGAGGAATGGGAAAACATTTCAGTCTCTCGATGTGCAAAACTGATAGAGACATACCCCAAGCGACTTACAGCTGTAATCGCAGCAAAAGGTGGCACTACAAAGTATTAACTTAAGGGGGCCGAATAATTTTGCACGCCCAATTCTTCAGTTTTTGATTTGTTAAAAAAGTTTGAAATATCCAATAAATGTCGTTCCACTTCATGATTGTGTCCCACTTGTTGTTGATTCTTCACAAAAAAATACAGTTTTATATCTTTATGTTTGAAGCCTGAAATGTGGCAAAAGGTCGCAAAGTTCAAGAGGGCCGAATACTTTCGCAAGGCACTGTAGCAGTAAAATCCGATAAAAAAACAGATAATACAACAAATCAAGGCACAATGCGAACTGTGACGAGACACACAGCCTAAAAAAATCAACTCTACACACACCCACACATTATTCTTAGTAATGTAATGTAGTATTGTAATATTGTAATGTAATAACGGAGCAATGTACATTTGTAAAATGCACAATGTTTTGTATGACACAATGTTTTATGTCTGTTTGGACCAGGAAGAGTAGCTGTTGCCTTGGCAACAGCTAATAGGGATCCTAATAAAATACTTAAACACAAACCCGGAAATCAGCCATATCAATGTGTTGGAGGAAACACCATCTGACTGACAACGCCAGAGCGCAATGAGCCAAGGAAAGCCATGCCAGCCAAACCCTCCCCTAACCCAAACGGTGCTGTGCCAATTGTGCACCATCCTTCGGGGCTCCCGGTCACAGCCGACTTTGACAGAGTCAGGGATCGAACCCCAGGCTGTAGTGACGCCTCAGCACTGCGATGCAGTGCCTTAGACTGCTGTGCTACTCAGGAGGCCGAAAGAGAACCCTCTCAATCAGTAAATGTAATCTTAAAGTATTTAGGGAGTTTTACCTGAGAAATTATTCAATGATGTGTTTGGAGCCCTCCAAATAGTCGCTCACTGTACTCGAGCCATACAGTATGTTATACTATCTACATTGAGACCTGACTGTTTGTGTTGTGTACAGATTGTGTTGCATGGAGGGCTACCTGTGTCAAAGCATGCTGCCCCCAGGGTGATGTCATCTAGGGCGATGTCAGCATTGGAGCCTGGTCCCCACAGAGCCTTCACCTTGAGGTGGAACCTGGAGGAACACAGATCACAATGATTGGAGAGAAACACAGTATGGCATTAAATCTAGATTTCACATTAGTTTTTGTTTTATTAAAATACCCTAAATTCTTTCACATTCTTTCACAGCAATCATCTATCAAACTACAATCACTCAAGAAACTCTAACTCTGAACTTTATGTAATGTTATGTTATGTGTTGACACCTCAGGTCAGTAATTAAGCAGTACATTAGGGCACCATACCCACTGAGGAGGGCAGGTAGCTGTAGAGTGATGTCCTGCCAGTTATCTTTCCACTGTCCAGACCTCTCCCACACCAACCGGGACATGGTAGTACTATTTTCCTCTAGTGACAACAGCACGGTACCATTAAACTCCCCATAGAGATACAGGGAGAAATGCAACTGCAGACAGAGACACCCAGAAAGGATGTGAATTAGTGAATTTCATGACATACTTTTTGAAAACTTTAACATGACTTAAAACTATATGAAGTTTGATATTCTGTGTGTAGTACCAGATGACGGCTCTCTGTTATGATAGACCAGCTGTCTGGGGGGGAAATCGGACTAATTACAAAAAATGCTAATCAATAGACAGGCCTTGGCTATGGCTAGCATCTCTTGAGGTGGTTCTAAAACTCCCATAATGAGGATGTCTAGAAGAGTCATCAGTGAACATGTTGTTGGAAGGGGAGATTGTCTCATCATTAAGGAAGCTGGATAGATATGCCCATTTACGCCTCTCACCTGACAGGCTGTGGTAGAGACCGGTTGTGGGAAGGAGTAACTCCTGACAGACACCTCATGACTGGAACTACTCCTTCTCACGGCCAGGAACAGGAAGTGCCCTGAGTGAAAAGACAATAACCACAACAAAGAGTGGAGCTGACACTGACATAGTGCACCAGTCAACAGGGCATGGCTGATAGAGCTCTGAAGAAAACAGTCTTTCAGTCCTCATCTCAAAAACAATACATTTTGCCTTGGCGCAGTGCAAGTCGATTTGGACTGAAACCAATTGGAGCTATAAACTGAAATGCAGAACATGAATGGAATGAAAATCAAATCAAATTGTATTAGTCACATGTGCCGAATACAACAGGTATATAGACCTGCAAATAGTCTAGGTAGCCATTTGATTAGATGTGCAGGAGACTTATGGCTTGGGGGGTAGAAGCTGTTTAAAAGTCTCTTGGACCTAGACTTGGCGCTCTGGTCCCTTTTGCCATGTGGTATCATAGAGGAAAATGTCTATGACTAGGGTGGCTGGAGTCTTTGGCAATTTTTAGGGCCTTCCTCTGACACCGCCTGGTATAGAGGTCCTGGATGGCAGGAAGCTTGGCCCCAGTGATGTACTGGGCCGTACGCACTACCCTCTGCAGTGCCTTGGGGTCGGAGGCCGAGCAGTTGCCATACCAGGCAGTGATGCAACCAGTCATGATGCTCTCGATGGTGCAGCTGTAGAACCTTTTAGAGATCTGAGGACCCATGACAAATCTTTTCAGTCTCCTGAGGGGGAATAGGTTTTGTCGTGCACTCTTCACGACTGTCTTGGTGTGCTTGGACCATGTTAGTATGTTGGTGATGTGGACACCAAGGAACTTGAAGCTTTCAACATTGTCCACTACATCCCCATCGATGAGAATGGGGCGTGCTAGGTCCTCTTTTTCCTGTAGTCCACAATCATCTCCTTTGTCTTGATCACGTTGAGGGAGAGGTTTTTGTCCTGGCACCACATGGCCAGGTCTCTGACCTCCATATAGGCTGTCTCGTCATTGTCAGTGATCAGGCCTACCACTGTTGTGTCATCTGCAAACTTAATGATGGTGTTGTAGTTGTGCCTGGCTGTGCAGTCATGAGTGAACAGGGAGTACAGGACGGGACTGAGCACGTACCCCTGAGGGACCCCTGTGTTGAGGATCAGCATGGCGGATGTGTTGTTACCTACCCTTACCACCTGGGGGCGGCCCATCAGGAAGTCCAGGATCCAGTTGCAGAGGGAGGTGTTTAGTCCCAGGGTCCTTAGCTTATTGATGAGCTTTGAGGGCACTATGGTGTTGAACGATGAGCTGTAGTCAATGAATAGCATTCTCACATATGTGTTCCTTTTGTCCAGGTGGGAAAGGGCAGTGTGGAGTGCGATGGAGATTGCATCATCTGTGGATCTGTTAGGGCGGTATGCAAAATGGAGTGGGGCTAGACTTTCTGGGATAATGGTGTTGATGTGAGCATGACCAGCCTTTGGCTACAGACGTGAGTGCTACGGGTCAGTAGTAATTTAGGCAGGATACTTTAGTGTTCTTGGGCATAGGGACTATGGTGGTCTGCTTAAAACATGTTGGTATACAAACACAGACAGGGAGAGGTTGAACATTTCAGTGAAGACACTTGCCAGTTAGTGAGTGCATGCTCGCAGTACACGTCCTGGTAATCTGTCTGGCCCTGCGGCCTTGTGAATGTTGACCTGTTTAAAGGTCTTACTCACATCGGCTGCGGAGAGCGCGATCACACAGTCTTCCGGAACAGTTGGTGCTCTCATGCATGTTTCAGTGTTACTTGCCTCGAAGTGAACATAGAAGTAGTTTAGCTTGTCTGGTAGGCTCACGTCACTGGGTAGCTCTCTACTGTGCTTCCCTTTGTAGTCTGTAATGGTTTGCAAGCCCTGCCACATCCGAAGAGCGTCAGAGCCGGTGTAGTACGATTCGATCTTAGTCCTGTATTGATGCTTTGCCTGTTTGATGGTTTGTCAGATGGCGTAATGGGATTTCTTATAAGCTTTCGGGTTTGAGTCCCGCTCCTTGAAAGAGGCAGCTCTAGCCTTTAGCTCAGTGCGGATGTTGTCTGTAATCGATAGCTTCTGGTTGGCGTATGTACGTACGGTCACTGTGGGAACGACATCATCGATGCACTTATTGATGAAGCCAATGACTGATGTGGTGTATTCCTCTGAGGAATCCCGGAACATATTCCAGTCTGTGCTAGCAAAACAGTCCTGTAACTTGAACGAGTCACTGGTGCTTCCTGATTTAATTTTAGCTTGTAAGCAGGAATCAAGAAGATAGAATTATGCTCAGATTTCCCAAATGGAGGGCGAGGGAGAGCTTTGTATGTGTCTCTGTGTGTGGAGTAAAGTTGGTCTAGAGTTTTTTTCCCTCTGGTTGCACATTTAACATGCTGATAGAAATTTTGTAAAACGGATTAAAGTTTCCCTGCATTCAGGTCCCCGGCCACTAGGAGCGCCACCTCTTGGTGAACATTTTCCTGTTTTCTTATGGTGGAATACAACTCATTGAGTGCTGTTTTAGTGCCCGCATCAGTCTGTGGTGGTATGTAGACAGCTACGAAAAATACAAATGAAACCTTTCTAGGTAGATAGTGTGGTCTACACCTTATCATGAGATACTCTGCTTCAGGCGAGCAAAACCTTGAGACTTCCTTATTTACAAAATTACACAAAATTACACAATTACACAAATTACCAGACATATGTCATTCACGTCGGGCTCGTCGGACTCATTAAAGGAAAAAAAGGATTCTGACAGTCTGTGGTGAATAATCGCAGTTCTGATGTCCAGAAGTTTTTTCGGTCATAAGAGATGGTAGCAGCAACATTACGTATAAAATAAGTTTCAAAAATAAGTTACAAACATCGCAAAGAAACAATAAAAAAAACACAATTAGTTAGGAACACGTAAAACGTCAGCCTTCTTCTCCGGCGCCATCTACAGACTTGAGTGCTACGGGTCGGTAGTCATTTAGGCAGGTTACCTTAGTGTTCTTGGGCACAGGGACTATGGTGCAGGGACTATGGTGGTCTGCTTAAAACATGTTGGTATTATAGACTCGGACAGGGGGAGGTTTAAAATCCCATTGGAGTCATAAAAACCCAAATGGATTTCCAGTCTCTGTGTAATATGAGAAAGAAACCTGAAGGATCATCTTTGCCTATACAGTGTTCTCATTCTGTAGTTCCCCTCTTAGCTCCAGGACCTGATAGAGAGGAGACTCAACAGCAACTGAAAACCAATTCTCAATTCGAACACAATTGACCTGTTGTGTTTTGCACCATTTACCTTGTGTATTTTGCAGAGCTGTCCCCAGCATGTCTTCACTGTCTTCCAGTTCCTCCCCACTGACCCTCCTCCAAGAAGACAGCTCATTGGACGTTGACCAGCCACAGGACCCAGGCTCAAAGGAACAGTGGGC
Organism: Oncorhynchus kisutch; assembly: GCF_002021735.2. Taxonomy (NCBI): domain Eukaryota; kingdom Metazoa; phylum Chordata; class Actinopteri; order Salmoniformes; family Salmonidae; genus Oncorhynchus; species Oncorhynchus kisutch. The sequence goes on from NC_034180.2 coordinate 40,744,005, forward strand.
TCCATAGGGCAGAGAATCTCCATAGGGACACAGTGGACCAAAACATACTCACTTCACCGGCTCATTCAGTGATCTGTACACTTATAAATACGGATACAGCTTATAAAAATGAAAGGTTTAAGGAAATGATCAAATAGGGCATGGTGACAAGATCTATTGCCCTTTTTAAAGAGCACCTTGTATTGTCTACTAACTTGAGCACTCCAGCACATATTTTCTTCTCAAAATGTAGTGTCTTTTGAATGTGTAAAAGAAAGGCTATCCTATTGTGCTGAAGCCATGTCATCTCTCCAGGGTTCCACTATTCAATAGACATTATTCATGTCATTACTTACTGGAGGGATCAGTTTTATTCTCCATGTGGGAACTATTCTTTAAATTGAATGATGAATGTTTTGATTGAGTGTTGAGCAGGTTAGTGTTCTTCGTCATGAATCTTGTTCTGGAGGCAGCTCTGCAAGAGTGCTTAACCCTAACCTTAACAACACTGCTAATCCTAATGCCTAACCTTAAATTAAGACCAAAAAAGCACATTTCTGTTTAAATTAATTTGTACAACATAGCAAATTTTGACTAAATATGAAACAGAATTTGCTCAGTTCTGCCTCCAGGACAAGACTGATGACAATACATGTCACCCTGTGAGTATTGAGAAGGCTTGTATGACTAATGGTGTTGTTGTGAGCATTGATGCAAGGGCTGCAATCACTGAGTGTACCTTCGTGTTTTCACTAATTGCTAAATTCACTGTATAATTTCACAAAGCTTCAGTTTAAAGGAGCATTTCAATTCAAATGACAGTTGAATAATGGGATTTCAGTTTCAAGGGGTGCCTCGGAGAAACAGTAACCTTAACAAACCCACAGATAATGGTCCAAAGAAACATATTAGCCTTAGTGGGAGGACTCTAGCTGGCACTTTTGTCTCTTAATGCAATGTCCATCTAGTGGTTGTTATACTTTGCTCTTTGCGTAAGGGACTGAGACATAGAGAGGAGGAGAGCACTTACTGTTGGCTTACTGCTTCCAGTGAAAGGATGAACTATTTATCGTGGTCATTAAACTTTAATATAGTTTATGCAAGCGGCATGCACCCTGCCAGTAGCACCACACTCAACAAAAACAGTGTGATTTAAAGATGGGGAAACTCTTTTTCCCGGAGATGTAATCAGACGTAATCTGATCCAACGTTATAAAACTTACTTTGAAATAATATTGTTTTTAGTGAGTACATTTTTTTATCTAAGTGTAACAGTATAACTTTAGACCGTCCCCTCGCCCATACCCGGGCGCAAACCAGGGACCCTCTGCACACATCAACAACAGTCACTCACGAAGCATCGTTACCCATCGCTCCACAAAAGCCACAGCCCTTGCAGAGCAAGGGGAACTACTACTTCAAGGTCTCAGAGCAAGTGACGTCACCGATTGAAACGCTATTTAGCGCGAACCGCTAACTAAACTAGCCGTTTCACATCCGTTACACTAGCTAACAATTAATTATGGAGAAGGCCTATCTACGGAATAGTAGGGCCAAGTGTAATAAACGGCAATGTGTGGTGGCACTTGGTAAAACCAACATTTTTGCACGGATAGTACAATATTTAGAGAATAAAGTCAAAACGTTAGGCTACAGATATTTTTCTAAGCCATAATCACATGCGACTGCTGGCATCAGCACAGATCACAGTACACTATACTAGCAGCCAGCCAGACGGTACACAGGTGAGATGTAAATCTAGTTTGTTCATTACAGTGGCTTTGGGTAAATGACATTACAAAAGGAAGCAAATAATTAGTAGAAATACATTTGTCATCATTTCTATGTCGCCAGATTGACTTTAGAAGCAGTATAATGTTAGCTAGCTAGATTGAGAGATCAGTGAATGATAGATAGCTAGCTAACATTAGCATTGATGGCTATTTTTAAAAACGTTGTTTGCTAATGAAAACATTGTCACATCTAAAGTAAATTTGACAACTTTTTGGTCACCTCTAGATATGCTAACATCTAACTATTTACATGACATATGTAGCTAGAGGTCCAGCTTCTTGAAGATGTCAATCATTAACAACTCGGATTTCCTGCACGACCGTGTGGTCGCAGAAGAATCCCTCTCAAAGTTGGAGGAGCAAAAGGTGTGTTCGCAATAGGGGTTTCTGGAGGTGGTGCAGTGAGTGAATAGGGGGCGTAGAACCATACATAGGGGTAGCAGAATCGTGCAGAGCTCTGCTCTCTGTCTGCATGAAGAATGTTGATACTGACTTGATGCAATGTCACACCAATGACAGCAAAATTCTTGAACCAGATTACAGGTTCATAACTAGTCTACAGGTTATGGATCAGGTAACAGGCTAACACTTAAGACACACATGTCAATGATTAGGTGTTACATTGGTGTAGTATTTTTTCATTGACATGGCATACTCTCTAAACAATAATTCCAACAAATTGGCTACTAGGGTATGTCTGCAGTTGTTCATTGACACCACTAGCAAACTCTACTGCTGTTACTACTGCTTTTACTACTGCTGTTACTACTGCTGTTACTACTGCTGTTACTACTGCTGCTACTACTGCTGTTACTACTGCTGCTACTACTGCTGTTACTACTGCTTTTACTACTGCTGTTACTACTGCTGTTACTACTGCTCCTACTACTGCTGCTACTGCTGTTACTGCTGTTACTACTGCTGCTACTACTGCTGTTACTGCTGTTACTACTGCTGCTACTACTGCTGTTACTACTGCTGCTACTACTGCTGTTACTACTGCTGTTACTACTGCTTTTACTACTGCTGTTACTACTGCTGTTACTACTGCTCCTACTACTGCTGTTACTGCTGTTACTACTGCTGTTACTGCTGTTACTGCTGTTACTACTGCTGTTACTACTGCTGCTACTACTGCTGTTAGTACTGCTGTTACTACTGCTGTTACTACTGCTTTTACTACTGCTGTTACTACTGCTGCTACTACTGCTGTTACTACTGCTGCTACTACTGCTGCTACTACTGATGTTACTACTGCTGTTACTACTGCTGTTACTACAGCTGTTACTACTGCTGCTACTACTGCTGCTACTACTGCTGTTACTACTGCTGCTACTACTGCTGTTACTACTGCTGCTACTACTGCTGCTACTACTGCTGTTACTACTGCTGTTACTACTGCTGTTACTACTGCTGTTACTACAGCTGTTACTACTGCTGCTACTACTGCTGCTACTACTGCTGTTATTACTGCTGTTACTACTGCTGTTACTACTGCTGTTACTACTGCTTTTACTACTGCTTTTACTACTGCTGTTACTACTGCTGCTACTACTGCTGCTACTACTGCTGCTACTACTGCTGTTACCACTGCTGTTACTACTGCTGTTAATACTGTTGTTACTACTGCTGTTACTACTGCTGCTACTACTGCTGTTATTACTGCTGTTACTACTGCTTTTACTACTGCTGTTACTACTGCTGTTACTACTGCTGCTACTACTGCTGCTACTACTGCTGTTACTACTGCTGCTACTACTGCTGCTACTACTGATTTTACTACTGCTGTTATTACTGCTGTTACTACTGCTGTTACTACTGCTTTTACTACTGCTGTTACTACTGCTGTTACTACTGCTGCTACTACTGCTGCTACTACTGCTGTTACTACTGCTGCTACTACTGCTGTTACTACTGCTGTTACTACTGCTGCTACTACTGCTGTTACTACTGCTGTTACTACTGCTGCTACTACTGCTGTTACTACTGCTGTTACTACTGCTGCAACTACTGCAGTTACTACTACTGTTACTACTGCTGCTACTACTGCTGCTACTGCTGTTACTACTGCTGCTACTACTGCTGCTACTACTGCTGTTACTACTGCTGTTAATACTGCTGCTACTACTACTGCTGCTACTGCTGTTACTGCTGTTAATACTGCTGTTGATACTGCTGCTACTACTACTGCTGCTACTGCTGTTACTGCTGTTAATACTGCTGTTGATATTGCTGCTACTACTACTGCTGCTACTGCTGTTACTGCTGTTACTACTGCTGTTACTACTGCTGCTACTACTGCTGCTACTACAGCTGTTACTACTGCTGCTACTACTGCTGTTACTACTGCTGTTAATACTGCTACTACTACTGCTGCTACTGCTGTTACTGCTGTTACTACTGCTGCTACTACTGCTGTTACTACAGCTGTTACTACTGCTGCCACTACTACTGCTGCTACTGCTGCTACTACTGCTGTTACTACTGCTGCTACTACTGCTGCTATTACTGCTGCTACTACTGCTGTTAATACTGCTGTTACTACTGCTGTTAATACTGCTGTTAATACTGCTGTTAATACTGCTGTTACTACTGCTGTTACTACTGCTGCTACTACTGCTACTACTGCTGTTACTACTGCTGCTACTACTGCTGCTACTACTGCTGCTGCTACTACTGCTGCTGCTACTGCTGTTACTACTGCTGCTACTACTGCTGCTACTACTGCTGTTACTACTGCTGCTACTACTGCTGTTACTACAGCTGTTACTACTGCTGCTACTACTGCTGCTACTACTGCTGTTACTACTGCTGTTACTACTGCTGCTACTACTGCTGTTACTACTGCTGTTACTACTGCTGCAACTACTGCAGTTACTACTACTGTTACTACTGCTGCTACTACTGCTGCTACTACTGCTGCTACTGCTGCTACTACTGCTGTTACTACTGCTGCTACTACTGCTGCTACTACTGCTGTTACTACTGCTGTTAATACTGCTGCTACTACTACTGCTGCTACTGCTGTTACTGCTGTTAATACTGCTGTTGATACTGCTGCTACTACTACTGCTGCTACTGCTGTTACTGCTGTTAATACTGCTGTTGATACTGCTGCTACTACTACTGCTGCTACTGCTGTTACTGCTGTTACTACTGCTGTTACTACTGCTGCTACTACTGCTGCTACTACAGCTGTTACTACTGATGCTACTACTGCTGTTAATACTGCTGCTACTACTACTGCTGCTACTGCTGTTACTGCTGTTACTACTGCTGTTACTACTGCTGCTACTACTGCTGCTACTACAGCTGTTACTACTGCTGCTACTACTGCTGTTACTACAGCTGTTACTACTGCTGCCACTACTACTGCTGCTACTGCTGCTACTACTGCTGTTACTACTGCTGCTACTACTGCTGCTATTACTGCTGCTACTACTGCTGTTAATACTGCTGTTACTACTGCTGATAATACTGCTGTTAATACTGCTGTTAATACTGCTGTTACTACTGCTGTTACTACTGCTGCTACTACTGCTACTACTGCTGTTACTACTGCTGCTACTACTGCTGCTACTACTGCTGCTGCTACTGCTGCTACTACTGCTGTTACTACTGCTGCTACTACTGCTGCTACTACTGCTGTTAATACTGCTGCTACTACTGCTGCTACTACTGCTGCTAATACTGCTGCTACTACTACTGCTGCTACTGCTGTTACTGCTGTTACTACTGCTGTTACTACTGCTGCTACTACTGCTACTACTACAGCTGTTACTACTGATGCTACTACTGCTGTTACTACTGCTGTTAATACTGCTGCTACTACTACTGCTGCTACTGCTGTTACTGCTGTTACTACTGCTGTTACTACTGCTGCTACTACTGCTGCTACTACAGCTGTTACTACTGCTGCTACTACTGCTGTTACTACAGCTGTTACTACTGCTGCCACTACTACTGCTGCTACTGCTGCTACTACTGCTGTTACTACTGCTGCTACTACTGCTGCTATTACTGCTGCTACTACTGCTGTTAATACTGCTGTTACTACTGCTGATAATACTGCTGTTAATACTGCTGTTAATACTGCTGTTACTACTGCTGTTACTACTGCTGCTACTACTGCTACTACTGCTGTTACTACTGCTGCTACTACTGCTGCTACTACTGCTGCTGCTACTGCTGCTACTACTGCTGTTACTACTGCTGCTACTACTGCTGCTACTACTGCTGTTAATACTGCTGCTACTACTGCTGCTACTACTGCTGCTAATACTGCTGCTACTACTGCTGTTAATACTGCTGTTACTACAGCTGTTACTACTGCTGCTACTACTGCTGTTACTACAGCTGTTACTACTGCTGCTACTACTACTGCTGCTACTGCTGCTACTACTGCTGTTACTACTGCTGCTACTACTGCTGCTACTACTGCTGCTACTACTGCTGTTAATACTGCTGTTACTACTGCTGTTAATACTGCTGTTAATACTGCTGTTACTACTGCTGTTACTACTGCTGTTAATACTGCTGTTAATACTGATGTTACTACTGCTGTTACTGCTGCTACTACTGCTGCTACTGCTGCTACTACTGCTGTTACTACTGCTGCTACTGCTGCTACTACTGCTGTTACTACAGCTGTTACTACTGCTGCTACTACTGCTGTTACTACAGCTGTTACTACTGCTGCTACTACTACTGTTAATACTGCTGTTAATACTGCTGTTACTACTGCTGTTACTACTGCTGTTAATACTGCTGTTAATACTGCTGCTACTACTGCTGTTACTACAGCTGTTACTACTGCTGTTACTACTACTGTTAATACTGCTGTTAATACTGCTGTTACTACTGCTGCTACTACTGCTGCTACTACTGCTGTTAATACTGCTGTTACTACTGCTGTTAATACTGCTGTTAATACTGCTGTTAATACTGCTGTTAATACTGCTGTTACTACTGCTCTTACTACTGCTGTTACTGCTGCTACTACTGCTGTTACTACTGCTGTTAATACTGCTGTTAATACTGCTGTTACTACTGCTGCTACTACTGCTGCTACTACTGCTGTTACTACTGCTGTTAATACTGCTGTTAATACTGCTGTTAATACTGCTGCTACTACTGCTGTTACTACTGCTGTTACTACTACTGTTAATACTGCTGTTACTACTGCTGCTACTACTGCTGTTACTACTGCTGTTACTACTACTGTTAATACTGCTGTTAATACTGCTGTTACTACTGCTGCTACTACTGCTGCTACTACTGCTGTTAATACTGCTGTTACTACTGCTGTTAATACTGCTGTTAATACTGCTGTTAATACTGCTGTTAATACTGCTGTTACTACTGCTGTTAATACTGCTGTTAATACTGCTGTTACTACTGCTGTTAATACTGCTGTTAATACTGCTGTTACTACTGCTCTTACTACTGCTGTTACTGCTGCTACTACTGCTGTTACTACTGCTGTTAATACTGCTGTTAATACTGCTGCTACTACTGCTGCTACTACTGCTGTTACTACTGCTGTTACTACTACTGTTAATACTGCTGTTACTACTGCTGCTACTACTGCTGTTACTACTGCTGTTAATACCGCTGCTACTACTACTGCTGCTACTGCTGTTACTACTGCTGTTAATACTGCTGTTAATACTGCTGCTACTACTGCTGCTACTACTGCTGTTACTACTGCTGTTACTACTGCTGTTACTACTGCTGTTAATACTGCTGTTACTACTGCTGCTACTACTGCTGCTACTGCTGTTACTACTGCTGTTAATACTGCTGTTAATACTGCTGCTACTACTGCTGCTACTACTGCTGTTACTACTGCTGTTACTACTGCTGTTACTACTGCTGTTAATACTGCTGTTAATACTGCTGTTACTACTGCTGTTACTACTGCTGCTACTACTGCTGTTACTACTGCTGTTAATACTGCTGTTACTACTGCTGTTACTACTGCTGTTACTACTGCGGCTACTACTGCTGTTACTACTGCTGTTAATACTGCTGTTAATACTGCTGTTACTACTGCTGTTACTACTGCTGCTACTACTGCTGTTAATACTGCTGTTAATACTGCTGTTACTACTGCTGTTACTACAGCTGTTACTACTGCTGCTACTACTGCTGTTACTACTGCTGCTACTACTGCTGTTAATACTGCTGTTAATACTGCTGTTACTACTGCTGTTACTACTGCTGCTACTACTGCTGTTACTACTGCTGTTACTACTGCTGTTACTACTGCTGTTACTACTGCTGCTACTACTGCTGTTACTACTGCTGCTACTACTGCTGTTACTACTGCTGCTACTACTGCTGTTACTACTGCTGTTACTACTGCTGCTACTACTGCTGTTACTACTGCTGTTACTACTGCTGTTACTACTGCTGTTACTACTGCTGTTACTACTGCTGTTACTACTGCTGTTACTACTGCTGTTACTACTGCTGTTACTACTGCTGTTACTACTGCTGTTACTACTGCTGTTACTACTGCTGTTACTACTGCTGTTACTACTGCTGCTACTACTGCTGTTACTACTGCTGTTACTACTGCTGTTACTACTGCTGTTACTACTGCTGCTACTACTGCTGTTACTACTGCTGCTACTACTGCTGTTACTACTGCTGCTACTACTGCTGTTACTACTGCTGTTACTACTGCTGTTACTACTGCTGCTACTACTGCTGTTACTACTGCTGCTACTACTGCTGTTACTACTGCTGTTACTACTGCTGTTACTACTGCTGTTACTACTGCTGCTACTACTGCTGCTACTACTGCTGTTACTACTGCTGTTACTACTGCTGTTACTACTGCTGTTACTACTGCTGTTACTACTGCTGTTACTACTGCTGCTACTACTGCTGCTACTACTGCTGTTAATACTGCTGTTACTACTGCTGTTACTACTGCTGCTACTACTGCTGCTACTACTGCTGTTACTACTGCTGTTACTACTGCTGTTACTACTGCTGTTACTACTGCTGTTACTACTGCTGTTACTACTGCTGCTACTACTGCTGTTACTACTGCTGTTACTACTGCTGCTACTACTGCTGTTACTGCTGCTACTACTGCTGTTACTACTGCTGTTACTACTGCTGTTACTACTGCTGTTAATACTGCTGTTACTACTGCTGTTACTACTGCTGCTACTACTGCTGCTACTACTGCTGTTACTACTGCTGTTACTACTGCTGTTACTACTGCTGTTACTACTGCTGTTACTACTGCTGTTACTACTGCTGCTACTACTGCTGTTACTACTGCTGTTACTACTGCTGTTACTACTGCTGCTACTACTGCTGTTACTGCTGCTACTACTGCTGTTACTACTGCTGTTACTACTGCTGTTACTTACCCTTTGCATTTCTTCTGTTATATGCTCCAAATGCAACTTTTATTCATCCTCATCTTACATAGGAACATTTATTTGGTCTTTGTAAGATAAACAGTCATACATGCATCACTGCTTCTCAACCACAATCTTTCATATTTGAACGGCCATTGTATTCAGTTGTGAACAAAAATATATATTAAGCACAAAATATGTGTCTGCCAAATAGGCACCATGTAGATAAGTGTCAGTCCACTGACTGGGCTGGACAAGCACGAATATGAATGAAATCATCCTACTGTGCTTGTGTAAGGGTTGACTATGTACAGTACAGTGCATTCGGAAAGTATTCAGACCCCTTCCCTTTTCCACCTTTTGTTACATTACAGCCTTACTCTAAAATTGATTAAATAAATATTCTTTATCATCAATTTACACACAATACCCCATAATGACGAAGTGAAAACAGGTTATCCTATTTACATTGATTATCCTTGAGATGGTTCTACAACTTGATTGGAGTCCACCTGTGGTAAATTCAATTGATTGGACATGATATGGAAAGGCACACACCTGTCTGTATAAGGTCCCACATTTGACAGTGCATGTCAGAGCAAAAACAAAGCTATGAGGTCGAAGGAATTGTCCGTAGAGCACCGAAACAGAATTGTGTCGAGGGACAAAACTGGGGAAGGGTACAAAATAATGTTTGCAGCATTCAAGGTTCCCAAGAACACAGTGGCTTACATCATTCTTAAATGGAAGAAGTTTGGAAGCACCAAAACTCCTCCTAGAGCTGGCCACCCAGCCAAACTTAGCAAAAGGGCTCCCGAGTGGCGCAGTAGTCTAAGGCACTGCATCTCAGTGCTAGAGGCGTCACTACAGACCCTGGTTTGATTACAGGCTGTGTCACAACCGGCCCTGATGGTAGAGTGGCCAGACAGAAGCCACTCCTCAGTAAAAGGCACATGACAGACCGCTTGGAGTTTGCCAAAAGGCACCTAGAGGACTCTCAGACCATGAGAAACAAGATTCTCTGATATGATGAAACCAAGATTGAACTCTTTGGCCTGAATGCCAAGCATCACATCTGAGCAGAAACCTGGCACTATCCCTACAGTGAGGCATGGTGGTGACCAGTGGCGATTATAGCATGTAAATCTTGGTGGGGCAAAAAAAAATTTTTAAGGTTGGCTGCATGCCAGCAAAGCCACTACACAAAACAACACTAAATGGTGACAAATGGTTCTCACAAACTGTTAGGGCCTACATAAAGCTGACCCAACAGCAGTCCCAACAGGACACTTTACCACTGCTACACCTGGCTATCAGAGCACCCTTGTCTGGCAGCGAAACAGTACATTCAGCCTCATTTACTGCCTTTAAAAAAAACATAGCTGATATGGCTGACCTGCTTAAACAAATGTTGTTTCTGCTGAGATGGACAATTGAGATGTATAAACTATGGCATAAGGAGACGACAAGCGGATAAGGGGCAATCCGTAATTTCGATTAAGACTTTAATGAGCGAGCTAGGAATGACGTAGTCAATATGACTATTTGTTCAGCACTTTTGAAATGTACAGCGACAGAATTCAGAACATGGGCCGTTCTTACGGTGTTCTCCCTGTGCACCAAGTCAGAACCGTAGGATAAATAAAGGGGGCATATAAGCAGACAATGAAAGCAGTAGGCAAAATTAAGAGGGGAAAATAGACCAAATTATTAGGGTGAGGCACATGGGCTACTAACAGCTTACTACACAACATACATTTAGTATTACTTTCTTAGATACAGTATACATATCGCCCTGGCATATTACATAATTTATGCAGCAACATACAATACATTTTTGGACTCAACTTGTTGTGATGTGCTCACTTGAACAGGAAGGTGGCGCGGCAATCCTTTGTGGGAAAATTTTGTCACCAAACATTGTCATCAAAGTCTGGCATTCTCTGCATTTATGGCGCTTTCAAGACAACTGTGAACTCAAAGTTGAGTCGTGATGACGTCAGTGATCTTCAGGTCGTAGCTCTAGAAAGAAGCCAGAGTTCTGGATTTACAATTCCGAGTTAGACGACCGTTCAAAACTTATTTTCCTTGCTTTTTCCTTGCTTTTTCCCCGAGTTCCCAGTTGTCTTAAACTCACTGAAGTCATATTTCGCAGTTCCGAGTTAACAGCTGTTTTGAGCTTGGCACAAATCATGGCCAACTTTGCATGTTTATCATTTTAAGCTTGGAAAAGACACATTTAATCCCAGACTTGGGACCACACAGCCACTCCACTGAATAGCAGGCCAGTGATTGCTTTGCAATGCTTGCAGTTAGCCACTGATTTCTTCCAAACTACTCATTGTTGAATTTGCAATTTCCAACTTGTTGTGTAATGTTTATGTCCACTGGCCGATGAGCAGCGAAATGTTTTATCTATGATTTCTCTTCATTATTTATCTTCATATGATAAGGATTAAAAAGGATTCGCCAGTAGAAAGTCAACCTGATTCATGATAATGACTGCTAGCTAAGATTTAGAGCGTATAATGTTGACATGATCAGTCCAATCAAAGCTACTGGAGATTTGATCTGTAGCCAATGAGCCTTCTTGGATTGGCACTTCTAATGTAACTCTATGGCAGCACCCAAGGGTTTTGAATTTTTGAGCTCTACCCTTAAACTTGTCGGTGACGTAGTGTCCCCATGAGTGACAGAACACTAAGCCAATCACACCGCAACTAGCGAACATTACCAACATCTACACTGGCTGCCCAACCACCACAGAAAGCATTGAGCTAGGCTGAAACACCTGCATTTTGGAGCTGCCTTACTCAAGAAAGCAAAAAAGAGACCATGTTTGTATGCGGCTTTATTAACTCAATATTTTTTTTTATCATTTGAAATCTATGTGAAATCCATAGATTAGTGCCTAATGAATGTATATACATTGACTGATTTCCTGATATGAACTGTAACTCAGTAAAATCGTTGAAATTGTGTGGCGTTTTATATTTTTGTTCCGTGTCTAATATAAGCATTTCGCTATACTGCCAACAGATGCTAAATATGTGTGTGACCAATAAAATTTGATTTGATATATACACATACACACATACACACACACATTGGTGGAAAAAGTATTCAATTGTCATACTTGAGTTGATGACAGAGCTGGTGTAACCGAGTCAGGATTATAGGCCTCCTTGCTCACACACGCTTTTTCAGTTCTCACCATACATTTTCTATAGGATTGAGGTCAGGGCTTTGTGATGGCCACTCCAATACCTTGACTTTGTTGTCCTTAAGCCATTTTGCCACAACTTTGGAAGTATGCTTGGGATCAATGTCCATTTGGAATAACCATTTGCGACCAAGCTTTAACTTCCTGACTGATGTCTTGAGATGTTGCTTCAATATATCCACATAATTTTCCTGCCTCATGGTGCCATCTATTTTGTGAAGTGCACCAGTCCCGCGTGCAGCAAAGCACCCCCACAACATGATGCTACCACCCCCATGCATCACGGTTGAGATGGTGTTCTTCAGCTTGAAAGCATCCCTGTTTTCCCTCAAACATAACAATGGTCATTATGGCCAAACAGTTTTATTTTTGTTTCATCAGACCAGAGGACATTTCTCCAAAAAGTACCATCTTTGTCCCCATGTGCAGTTGCAAACCATAGTCTGGCTTTTATTTGGTGGTTTTGGAGCAGTGGCTTCTTCCTTGCTGAGCGGCCTTTCAGGTTCTGTCGATATAGGACTCGTTTGGCTGTGGATATAGATACTTTTGTACCTGTTTCCTCCAGCATCTTCACAAGGTCCTTTGCTGTTGTTCTGGGATTGATTTGCACTTTTTGCTCCAAAGTATGTTAATCTCCGAACGCGTCTCCTTCCTGAGCGGTATGATGGCTGCGTGGTCCCATGGTGTTTATACTTGCATACTATTGTTTGTACAGATGAACGTGGTACCTTCAGGCATTTGGAAATTGCCAAAATACAGTCAATTCTAAATCAGTCAAGAAACAAAAACTCCATTGCGGGAACAAAATCAATCATATATGTTGTTTTTGTCCGGCCACAGATTTTCATCAACATCACAGGCGATATTCTCCTTGGCCAGACAGTGGAGAAATATCTTCTGGCATGACGCATCCACCCCTGAAAAGACTGGAATGTTACCATATGCCTCCTCCATTGCCTGGATTACGGCCATACGTTCATGGGGTTTGCGATCATACACCTTCATACACCTTGTGTCATGCACAAAGTAGATGTCCTAACCGACTTACCAAAACTATAGTTTGCTAATTAACAAGAAATTTGTGGAGTGGTTGAAAAACGAGTTTTAATGACTCCAACCTGAGTGTATGTAAGCTTCCGACTTCAACTGCATGTACTGTACATTAATTGACGAGGGCACTAGAACAATCTGACATCAAATGTCAGCTGTTTTCTGATGATCTGGTCCTTCTGTCCCAAACGTAGGAAGGCCTACAGCAGCACCTAGATCTTCTGCACAGATTCTGTCAGACCTAGGCCCTGACAGTAAATCTCAGTAAGACAAAAATAATGGTGTCCAAAAAAAGTCAATTTGCCAGGACCACGAATAAAAAATTCCATCTAGACAACGTTGCCATAGAGCACACAAAACACTGTACAAACCTCGGCCTAAACATCTGCACCACAGGTAACTTCCACAAAGCTGTGAACAATCTGAGAGACAAGGCAAGAAGGGCCTTCTATGCCATCAAAAGGAACATCAAATTTGACATACCAATTAGGATCTGGCTAAAAAATACTTGAATCAGTTATAGAACCCATTGCCCTTTATGGTTGTGAGGTCTGGGGTCTGCCCACCAACCAAGAATTCACAAAATGGGACCATCACCAAATTGAGACTACAGTATGCATGCAGAATTCTGCAAAACTATCCTCTGTGTACAACGTAAAACACCAAATAATGCACGCAGAAAAGAATTAGGATGACACCCGCTTATTATCAAAATCTAGAAAAAAAGCCATTAAGTTCTACAACCAACTAAAAGGAAGCGAATCCCAAATCTTCCATAGCAAAGCCATCACCTACAGAGAGATGAACTGGAGAAGAGCCCCCTAAACAAGCTGTTCCTGTCCAGGACAGCAACACAATTAGACCCAAACAAACCATGAGAAAACAAAAAGATAAGGAAATCTTTGAGCATAGCCTTGATATTGAGAAAAACCTGGTTCTCAAGAGAAGAAAGGCTATGTGCACCCTGCCTACAAAAATGAGGTGGAAACTGAGCTGCACTTCCTAACCTCCTGCCAAATGTATGACCATATTAGAGACACAAAATTCCCTCAGATTACACAGACCCACAAAGAATTCGCAAAAACAAATCCAATTTTGATAATCTACCATATCTATTGGGTTAAAAATTCCACACTGTGCCATCACAGCAGCAAGATGTGTGACCTGTTGCCACAAGAAAAGGGCAACCAGTGAAGAACAAACACCATTGTTAATACAACGCCTATTTCTGTTTATTTCTTTTCCCTTTTGTACTCTATTTGCACATCGTTACAACACTGTATATAGACATAATATGACATTTAAAATGTCTTTATTCTTTTGGAACTTTTGTGAGTGTAATGTTTAGTGTACATTTCTTGTTTATTTCACTTTTTGTTTACTGTCTATTTCACTTGCTTTGACAATGTAAACATGTTTCCCATGCCAATAAAGACCCTTAAACTGAAATAGAGATGTATAGGAATCCATCGAATGAAGGAAAGTATAACGCCACACTGTCGACCAATAACGTTCTGTTTATCATGCTGCATCACGCAGATGCCAAGCATCTTGTGTTGAGAAGCATACCTATTTTCCTGGAAAGTATGTAATGTCATGATTCCAAAGCATATTTGATATTACAGATAGAAAGTTAGTTATCTCACATCTCGGAAAAGATGTGTAATGTTGTACTTCTTGTTTGCGAAATTCGTGCTAATGTTGGGTTTTTGTGCTGGCTCCCAATAGACTCCTATTCACTGCTTGTTCCAGAATCGCACACCAACACTCAGATATCATTTACAAACGCAGGAATTGTGTTTAGTGAGTCTGCCAGATCAGATGCAGTAGGAATGATTACCCGTTACATTGATAGGTGCGTGAATTTGACCATCATCCTGTCCCGCCTGAACATTCTAAATGTAACAAGTATTTTTGGTGTCAGGAAAAATGTATGGGAGTAAAAAGTTAATATTTTCTTTAGGAATGTAGTGGAGTAAAACTAAAAAAATAGAAATAGTAAAGTACAGGTACCCCAAGAAACGACTTAAGTAAAACATTTTTAAAAAGTACTATTTAAGTACTTTACACCACTGTATAAAGTACCACTGTATAAAGTACTTAAGTGAATTTCATCATAATGAAGCATCTTATTTGTGAACAGCTATGTATAGTTATGAAGCCACCTAGCGGAGTGTTCTTGCCACAGCATTTTCTTGATAGGATTGTTCTGGACTTTTTTGTTGTTGTTGAATATTTAACTTATATTTGAAAAACAAGTGTCAGGGATTAAGATAACCAACATTGAACAATTTGGAGGGATATAGCTGCTCTAAGGATTATTAATTATTAATAAATTTTATGCTAAAAACAGTATTGTCACCTCCTGCTGCATGATAATATTGCAAGACAGTTGATTTTGGTCAGTTTTTCTTGTCTGCTGAAATGACCTATGCCTTTGCTTTACTGTGTTGTGAGTATTTAAGCAAGTTTTATTTTCAAAAGCTGTTTTCTATGCAGTTATCCACATCCACACCCCAGGAAGATCAGAGGAAGCAGACCAGAGTTAGACCAGAGGAAGATCAAGGACTCGCAGTATTGAAGTAGAGTGGATTCACACTGGTAACAAGGACACCAAACAAGTCAGAGCAAAGCAAGGAGGAGGCACCAGAAAGGTTGGTTTGGACTGCAGTGCAGGAGTTACTGAGATCCTGAAAGAGGGAAAGGATATTTTCTTCCGCACTGGACAATCCAGCAAAAGGCCTTGAGACTGGCTTTGAGTTGTGGGACTTCAAACAGACTTCCAGGTGATTTTTCCACTGATACAATATATGAGACAGTCAAGATACCCAAGTTGAGTTTCTATATTGTAACTAAGCCATTGCAAGAGACTTGAAGACACATCCATCTCTGAGCCTTTGAGTGATGTGTCTCACGATGATGATGAATATGACAGCACTGAGTTCATTGTCTAGGATGAAGACCAAGTATCAGAGGTCAGTCAGCATGGGCCAAGCATCACTGATTACACAGTCAGCACAGATATCCCCATCATCTTCAACCACTCAGTCATCAGAGCTGAACATTTCATCACTGATCGGCATTAGCCTGAACTGAACTTATTAACATGGTAAGTTTAGGCCAAGGTCACTGCACAAGCTCACCAAGAATAAATAACATCACCAATTTAATGCAGATAATAAAAACAAGTGTTAAGAATAGCTGCTGGTGGGGCGTGTGTGATTGTTTCATCAGTAAGGTATAATAAACATAATTATTACCTGCACACGTTTAAGGAAGCAGAACTGTATCAAACTTCTATCCAGGAAGAGGTTTTGGAAGAGGTTCATCCAGAACTGCACACTTTGTTTTCTTAATATGCCCACCATGATTCAATTCACAGGTTTACAGTACTACATCCATAAAGGAAACTTCAATCTTTGGCAAAACTGTCATTGTGGTTTCTGAGTAGAAACACCTGCATTTTTTCTACGTGCCCATTTTCGGTACCTCTTGTCAGCGCAGACCCTCTCTGGGCACGCTCCCAAATGCGTAACACACAAAACATAAAGGCTAAAGCCATCTATGAAGCCCTGTATTGCAATACCATATGGTTTCATTTTATCATATTCGTCCATATGCCATAGCACGTTGGAACCTTTGGTTGTGTATTGCCATCATCTCATGCGTTGTGCGCGCCTAAGCTCCACACCTTGACCTGGCGATCGATCATCTTGATTATCTGTCTTATAGTGTCTTGCGTTACTACAAAACCTCTCTGAATTGCACAAAGATGCAACCCTCTGTAGCCTTGCATTTGCCCATTACTGTTGATTTCACTGTACAACGGTCTATACCTCATCCAATTCCGTGTGGTTCCTCCTTCTGAAAAGACCCAATCTGTGGCACAAACTCCTTAAGGTCATAATACTTATAATAATAAAGCCAATTCTAAATTATTGTCACACCCTGATCTGTTTCACCTGTCTTTGTGATTGTCTCCACCCCCGTCCAGGTGTCGCCCATCATCCCCATTTTCCCCTGTATATTTATACCTGTGTTCTCTGTTTGTCTGTTGCCAATTCGTTTTGTTTAGTTTTGTTTCGTCAAGCGTTTTTCCCTCTGTTCCTGTCTCTCGATTGTTCCTGTTTTCTAGTTTTCACCGTTTTTGCCCTTTTCTGCCTGCCCTAACCCTGATCCTGCCTGCCGTCCTGTACCTTTGCCCCACCTATCTGGATTACGGACCCCTGCCTGCCCTTGACCTGTCTTTTGCCTGCTCCTGTTGGATTAATGAACTCCGGCCTTTCTATGGTGGCTTGCACAGCAACAGGAAGCCAGGAATCATGCAATTAACCAAATCCTCTACTTTAAACTTGAAATATAACTGCCACATTATTGGAAAATTGTGGCACTTTGTCTTCAATTTTTTCTTTCAAATTTATCCTTGAAATATTGCCACTTTATTCTCGAAATATTGCCACTATATTCACAAAACATTACCACTTTATTCTTGTAATATTGCTACTTTATTCACAAAATTTAATTTTACATTTATTCTTGAAATATTGCCACTTTATTCACAAAATATTGCTACTTTATCCTCGTAATATTGTCACTTTATTCTTGAAATATTGCCACTTTTCACAAAATTCTATTTTGAATTTATTGTCGAAATATTGCCACTTTATTATCGAAATATTGGCACTTAGAAAAAATATTCTCAGTGCAAAAATAAAAAATAACAAATAACTAAAAAATAACTAATCGTTTTTGTTTTCTCTCTTGAATTGGCCCTAATACTCTTCCGTACCTATCTGAAAGGTCAGAATATTACACAACTTAATCGTATTTCTCAAAGTATGAAGTTTAGATAAAATATAAACAACATGTTTCTTGGAAAGATTAGATACAATGTACACATACAGTACACAGGGCCCAGAGTTTTTCCTGGCACATGAGTAATGTAATGTAATGTTGTTGCACTGTTGATGCCCTCACAGACTCACCACAGATAAATCCCTCATCTTCCCCTAGGGGGCAGTCACCGTGGAAGTCACACACACTAGTCTTGTCAATGCAGCTGCCCAAGTCACAGTGGAAAGACTTGCTCTCGTCACAGTCTGTGCCTAGCTCTAAGTCATGGTGACCTGGAACAAGAAAGAGCTCACATTTAACTTCTGGTTTAGTCCACCATAATACGCTAAAGTAAAAATAGCATTGCATTTAGATTTTTCTATTGACGTTTGGATATGTAGATCAGAACATACCCATGTCACAGTCTCTGAGGTCCAAGGAGTCGAGGGCCAGAGAAGCCTTTTCCTTCCCCAGGCAGGTGGAGTAGAGTAGGGTCACCTGGAAGGGCTCATCCACCTCTCCAATAACCGCCTCCAGCACCTCCCACTGGGCCCTATTCATAGCAAACAGAGGGTTAAGTGTGTGTGTCTGTAGTATGTATGTGTTTATGCGTGTTTGTTTGTGTGTCTGGACGGCAAAATGTTGAAAGGACTTTCTGTTCAAATAAGTATCTAAACAGCCTTGTCTATTGTCCCAAACAGTATTTGGCCATCTGTGCAGTAAGTCGATAAACAACTTTACTTTAATGAGAGAAGTGTGTTGCATCTACACTACCATTCAAAAGTTTGGGGTCACTTAGAAATGTCCTTGTTTTTGAAAGAAAATCACATTTTTTGTCCATTAAAATAACATCAAATTGATCAGAAATACTGTGTAGACATTGTTAATGTTGTAAATGACTATTGTAGCTGGAATCGTCAGATTTTTTAATGGTTTATTTTTACATAGGTGTACAGAGGCCCATTATCAGCAACCATCACTCCTGTGTTCCAATGGCACGTTGGCACTGGCCTTCTTTAGACTAGTTGAGTATCTGGAGCATCAGCATTTGTGGGTTCGATTTTCGACTCAAAATGGCCAGAAACAAAGTCCTTTCTTCTGAAACTCGTCAGTCTATTCTTGTTCTGAGAAATGAAGGCTATTCCATGCAAGAAATAGGCAAGAAACTGAAGATATCGTACCAAGATGTTTACTACTCCCTTCACAGAACAGCGCAAACTGGTTCTAACCAGAATAGAAAGAGGAGTGGGAGGCTCCGGTGCACAACTGAGCAAGAGGACAAGTACATTAGTGTCTAGTATGAGAAACAGGTGCCTCACAAGTCCTCAACTGGCAGCTTCATTAAATAGTACCAGCAAAACACCAGTCTCAACATGAACAGTGAAGGTGTGACTCCGAGAGACTGGCCTTCTAGTCAGAGTTCCTCTGTCCAGTATCTGTGTTCTATTGCCCATCTTAATATTTTATTTTTATTGGCCAGTCTAAGATATGGCTTTTTCTTTGCAACTCTGCCTAGAAGGCCAGCATCCCAGAGTTGACTCTTCACTGTTAACGTTGAGACTGGTGTTTTTCATGTACAATTTAATGAAGCTGCCAGTTGAGGACTTGCGAGTCATTTGTTTCTCAAACTAGACACTAGACAAGTCCCTAAGAGCTTTGCACACCTGGATAGTACAATATTTGCACATTATTCTTTAAAAAACTCTTCAAGCTCTGTCAAGTTGGTTGTTGATCATTCAAGTCTTTCAAGTCTTGCCGTAGATTTTCAAGACGATTAATGTCAAAACTGTAACTAGGCCACTCAGGAACATTCATTGTCGTCTTGGTAAGCAACTCCAGTGAATATTTGGCCTTATGTTTTACGTAATTATCCTGGTGAAAGGTGAATTTGTTACACAGTGTCTGAACCAAGTTTTCCTCTATGATTTTGCCTGTGTTTAGCTCTATTCTGTTTATTTTTATCCTAAAAACTCCCTAGTCCTTGCCGATATCAAGCATACGCATAACATGATGCAGCCACCACCATACTTGAAAATATGAAGAGTGCTACTCAGTGATGTGTTGGACTTGCCCAAAACATAATGCTTTGTATTCAGGACAAAAAGTTCATTTCTTTGCCACATGTTTTACGGTTTTACTTCTGTGCCTTATTGCTAACAGGATGCATGTTTTAAAATATTTGTGGCCTCCTGAGTGGCGCAGTGGTCAAAGGCACTGCATTACAACTACAACTGTGCCACTAGACCTGGGTTCGAGTCCAGGCTCTGTGGCAGCCTGCAGTGACCGGGAGACCCATGGTGCAGGGTACAATAGACCCACTGTCGTCTTGGTTAGGGGAGGATTCGGCCGGCAGGGATGTTCTTGTCCCATCGCGTACTAGTGACTCCTGTGGCGGGCCGTGCACAGGGCATGCTGACACGGTCACCAGGTGTACAGTATTTCCTCTGACACATTGGTGCACCTGGCTTCTGGATTAAGTGGGCATTGTGTCAAAGAAGCAGTGTGGCTTGGTTGGGTTGTGTTTCGGAGGATGCACAGCTCTCGACCATCACCTCTCCTGAGTCTATACGGGAGTTGCAGTGATGAGACAAGACTGTAACTACCAATTGGGGAGAAAAAGGGCAATTAAAAAAAAAAATGTAAACAATTTATTTTCACTCTACCAATTGGGGAGAAAAAGGGCAAAAATCTTTTTAAATGTAAACAATATATTTTCACTCTGTCAGTACTGTGACGTAACTACAATGTTGTTGATCTGTTATCTCTTATCACAGCCATTAATCTCTGCAACTGTTTCCTTCCTCTCAGGCAACTTAGTTAGGAAGGGCACCTGTTCCTTTGTAGTGACTATGTGCAGTGATATACCATCCAAAGTGTAATTAATAACTGCACCATGCTCAAAGGGATATTCAATTTCTGCTTTTTTACCCATCTACCAATATGTGCCCTTCTTTGCAAACCATTGGAGAAAAAAAACTGGTCTTTGTGGTTGAATATGTGCTTGAAGCCCACTGGGCACACACTAGTTGAATTAATGTTGTTTCCACATCATTTCAATGAAATTATGTTGAACCAACGTAGAAAAGACATTGAATTGACATCTTTGCCCAGTGGGAATATTGATTTCACATTGGCTCTAATGCTGTTTCTGCTCCTGCAGCACCATACAATAACCATCTAACTGAGATTCCCTGAGCTCAACGACAACACAGGAGGTATGAGACCCCACTACATGGCATCTTAAACCACTTTCATTTGGAACCGAGAAATCCAGTAATTCTCTAATCCTTTTATCTGAGACCTGTCAGAGAACCTAGCAGCATATGGCCCACCAATGGATATTTAGAGATTAGCTAGCTCCCAAACCAATTTAGGTAGTGTGGATTGACTAAGATATGAGAAGAGCTAAATTAAATACCTGTACATCACCTTTCAAATCCAAGATTAAACCCTGATTAGTTTGTTTTTTTCATGACGTGTATGCCTTTATTCAAGAGATGCTCTTAACTGTCCACTTCTATTAATACCTCAGCTCTGTTCATAGCTACTATGTACAAATGTACCTGTATATATCAAGGTTATACTCTGACATTTTCAACCTCTCCCTCACCGAGTCTGTAATACCTACATGTTTCAAGCAGACAGCCATGGTCCCTGTGCCCAAGGAAGCGAATGTAACCTGCCTAAATGATTACCGCCCCCGTAGCACTCACGTTGGTAGCCATGAAGTGCTTTGAAAGGCTGGTCATGGCTCACATCAACAGCATCCTCCTGGATACCCTTGACCCACGCCAATTTGCATACCACCCCAACAGATCCACAGATGACACAATTTCACTCGCACTCCACACTATCCTTTCCCACCTGGACAAAAGGAACACCTATGTGAGAATGCTGTTCATTGACTACAGCTCAGCGTTCAACACTGTAGTGCCCACGAAGCTTATGCTTAAGCTAAGGGACTAAACACCTCCCTTTGCAACTGGATCCTGGACTTCCTGACGGGCTGCCCCCAGGTGGTAAGAGGAAGGCAACAACACGTCTGCCACGCTGATCCTCAACGCTGGGGCCCCTCAGGGGTGCGTACTTAGTCCCCTCCTGTACTCCCTGTTCACCCACGACTGCGTGGCCAAACACGACTCCAACACCAACAATAAGTTTGCTGACAACACAACAGTGGTAGGCCTGATCACCGACAACGGTGAGACAGCCTATAGGGAGGAGGTCAGAGACCTGGCAGTGTGATGCCAGGACAACAACCTCTCCCTCAATGTCAACAAGACAAAGGAGCTGATCGTGGACTACAGGAAAAGGAGGGCCGAACAGGCATTAACATCGACGGGGCTGTAGTGGAGCAGGTCGAGAGTTTCAAGTTCCTTAGTGTCCACATCACCAACGATCTATCATAACATTTAAAATATATATATATTTAACCTTCATTTAACTAGGCAAGTCAGTTAAGAACAAATTGTTATTTACAATGACGGCCTACCAAAAGGCAAAAGACCTCCTGCGGGGACGGGGGCTGGGATTAAAAATGTAAAATAAATAACATATAAATATAGGACAAAACACATCATGACAAGAGAGACAACACAACACTACATAAATAAAGACCTAAGACAACAACATAGCAAGGCAGCAACATATGACAACACAGCCTGGTAGCAACACAACATGGTAGAAGCACAAAACATGGTACAAACATTATTTAGCACAGACAACAGCACAAAGGGCAAGAAGGTAGAGACAACAATACATCACGCAAAAGCAGCCACAACTGTCAGTAAGAGTGTCCGTGTTTGAGTCTTTGAATGAAGAGAGTGAGATAAAACTGTCCAGTTTGAGTGTTTGTTGCAGCTTGTTCCAGTCGCTATCATGGTCTAAACACACCAAGAAAGTCGTGAAGAGGGCACGACAAAGCCTATTCCCCCTCAGGAAACTAAATGATTGGGCAATGGGTCCCCAGATCCTCAAAACGTTATACAGCTGCACCATCGAGAGCATCCTGACAGGTTGCATCACAGCCTGGTATGGCAAGTGCTTGGCATCTGACTGTAAGGCGCTAGAGAGGGTAGTGCGTACGGACCAGTATATCACTGGGGCCAAGCTTCCTGCCATCCAGGATCTACAATAATATGCGGTGTCAGAGGAAAGCCCATAAAATTGTCAGAGACTCCAGTCACCCAAGTCATAGTCGGTTTTCTCTGCTAACGCACGGTAAGCGGTACCAGAGCACCAAGTCTAGGACCAAAAGGCTCCTTAACAGCTTCTACCCCCAAGCCATAAGACTGCTGAAAAATTTATCAAATGGCCAACGGACTATTTACATTAATCCCCCTATTTGTTTTATATACTGCTGCTACTCGCTGTTTAATATCTACCCCCGTACAGACTCGGTACTCCTCGTATATAGCCTCGTTATTGTTATTTTTATTTTGTTACTTCAGTTCTTCTTGAACTGCTCTGTTGTTTAAGGGCTTGTAAGTAAGCATTTCACAGTAAGATCTACACTTGTTGTATTCAGCGCATGTGACAAATAATGTTTGATTTGATTTGCTACGAACTTACTCAAGATGCAAGGTAGAGTACTGCAAGTGAGATACACATGGTCGCACTAAAAATCTTGTTGAGCAAATGCTACAACTGCAGAATACAAAAGAGAGATTGTTGAGAAGTTGTGTGGAATGTTAAAGTGAACAAGCATAAAATCAAAACATGCTAACCTGGTGCCATCTTGGTCTCTGCCACTGAGAGCTGTTGTGCTGATGACAGACGCTGACTCGACTGGTTTCACTAAGACTGAGAGGTTTCCAGCTGTGGGCCCCAGCTCAAAGCGGGCCAGCTGCAGATGGCACAGTGGGCCACTACTGTAGACCACTGGACTAGTGATGTAGTATTCACACTTCCTAGACGCCCTGGAGGAAGCGGAGGGACTCAAAAGCAGGAAGTGACCTGGAATGGGGGGGGACAGACAATAATTTCCACAAAGTCAACTGAAGTGTTTGGACGAAAAACCCAACCCATAGCGAAATATTTTGTATTGTTCTGACTGAAAGCAGTATTTTCAGTTAATTATGAAGCAAAACAACACATCAAAATGATTAGGGGAAAAATGCTGCATTATCCTACTGCACATAGACCTCGCTCTGTTTCTCTTGGCCGGGTCCCCCCCAGGCGCTCAACACACGTCACCATCTCTCTAACAATTCCATTACATCTCCCTGAATACAGCTGTCATGACGTGGACCTTTCTGGATATAGATTGTGCCTTCCCCCTCTCTCTCACTCTCTCCTAAACCCAGGTTCTGTTATCTCAGGCCGTAAATTCCTGGCGGAGACTCTCTCCCCCGGCCATACAGTATAGAGAGAGAGAGAGTTTCACAGTAGAACAAAGGAACTTCTACTACATCACAGAATTTGAGAAGTGAACAATATCCATGTTTTGGAGAATGTGTAAACGGTCAGTGGAGAAGCCAGCTACGACCGGTCTGTTTTCTTTTTCATGTTTGTGACCAAATGAAAGACAATACAGCCACATTACATTACTCTGTTTATACAGGTGCCTCCGTTATGAGGTTTGCATCTAATTATTGTATTAAATGAATGGGTAAAGATTAAACTATTTGTGAAATGATGTAATGTGATATTAAACCTTTAATGTGAGAGTTTATATTTCCTTTAAAGTTTAACTAAGTCATTGGCCCTCCCCCATGAGCACAGACATGCGTCATGGAAAAGCCCTTTCCTATTGTTACGAATAAAACCCCCTCCTGAGGAAATCCTCTTTAGACCATGAATACCTCTGTGTTAGCTGAGCTGGCACAGGTTAGAGTACCAAGACTGAGCAATCCCACAGCGTGAGCTGTGATTGCGAATAGTTTAGACTAAGCAAACCCACAGCGTGAGCTGTGATTGCGAATAGTTATTGAATTCCTGACCATACCACGTGGAGCATTGGCTACACGGCTGGAAACGGTTAAACTCTGAGACTATTGCTCCCTACCGAATAAGAGAAAATCTTAGATACTAATTACTAGTCTGCAGCTAGAAATGATGTAAACCTGGGATGTGAATACAGACAACCACCGAAACATCTATTCTATGAGAATATTTCTGAATGGTACCCTGAAGTATCCATCTAACCACGAAAGAATTTGATCTTCAGGGAAACAGAAAGAGAGAGAGAGAGACTTGGAACTCTCCAGCAGACGGACCGGACTCCAACAGAGAAGATCACGACACATGGGTGTAAATATATATTGATTGCAATTATTCCAGAATGAGTGAGCGTTCATGTGCAAAGGATTAGCATTTCAATGAATATAATTATCAACTGTGTGTAGTGATCCTTTTTGTCTTTCCCGCTCTCTCTCAGTCCACACCCACTTCCCTTCGTCCACCAAGCCGTCATATCAGCTTAGCCCACTAGGGAATCTTCCCTATCATTTGTTAGTAACATATCTACAGTTTGTTTGTTTACGCATTTCTGTGATTGTTTAGTTAGTTAGTAAATAAATGATTAAGCAAATTGGTGTATGGATGATTCATACGAAAGGCTGGGTTTGTGCAGATAACCAACAATTTACGACGTTTGGAATGAGACTGACGGGAGGTAAAGAATAATTCATTAATAGAAGACTAATTGATCAGATATTAAAATATCTTTGTCCAAAATGTTTAAAAAATATATAACTTTGTAATCTGAATGTATATCAGCTGATGTACGAAGGGCTATATAAATAAATTTGATTTGATTTGATTTGAAGATTTTCCATGGTGTCCGGACTTCCTAGTTAATTACATTTACATGATTAGTTTAATCACGTAATAATAATTACAGAGAATTGATTTGATAAAATAACAGTCTTCACTTTTAATGATGCCAAAGACACGACACAGTATACTACACTATGCTCTCAGTGAGATGAAAGGAGTAGCACATTTAAAGGTGTGAGTGAAACACACATGGAGTATTCTCTTTGTGACTGTGCTTCCTCCCTTACCGTCAGAGTTCCCCTCCGAATGGTCGCTGACTGGCTTCATGGCCTGTGTGCTGGATCTTTGTTGCTGTGGTGACATGGCCCTCCAGTCATTTCTGACACTGTGATTGGAGAAGGTCCAAGAGCAAGGCGATTCAAAATCACAAGAAGTGGCTGCAGGAGTGAGGAAAAAGAGATCCATTATGTCTGAGACTGACTCTATGTTCTGTTCACACATTCTTGCTAAACATTGGCCACTGTATGATGTAATTTCTATTGTACTGTGTTCAGTACTGTATTAATTCACGTCAACATGGAAATCAAGAGGGAAACTGCACCTGATTGTAATTAAATTAGTTTAAATTAATTATACAAATGAATGACAGAAATGCATGGAACTAATGATCCTCATCTGATGCCAAATTAGGCCAACATTGCAGCCTGCTTCAGAAATATGATGAAATTAGGACATCACAAAGCCTTAACTGTATACTCCACTCTACCAACAGCTCCTAACAGAAGTAAACACTCCAGATGCCCATGGGTGAAATTAGTAGAAGTGAACCAAATCTCAGGGCAATTATCAGTTGAAACCATTATGGTTCCAGTAAATTGTCTAAAATAGAAACAGTGTCCTTGGTACTGTTACCACAGTTAGAAGGTTTTACTGTTTCTACTGTCAACATATTCAGACAAGTGATGCAGAGTGATCTACATAATTGGTAGCCTCACAGCAGTCACCAACACTTTTCACTTGTGCCAAAGGAGCTTTCTGACATGGATATTTTGTATTTTATTTAACCAGGCAGGTCAGTTAAGAACAAGTTCTTATTTATAATAACGGTCTAGGAACAGTGGGTTAACTACCTTGCTCAGGGGCAGAACGACGGAATTTTACCTTGTCAGTTTAGGGATTCAATCTAGCAACCTTTCAGGTTACTGGCCCAACACCCAACAGGCTACCTGCTGCCCCATTACCTGAGAGCATATTTACCAGACTCAGACAGTGGCAATAAGTAGACACTCTGACAATCTCCAAGAACAGCAGACGCCAAACCAGATACAGGCATACAGCATAATTAGTTGAAATTGTCTTTTTAGTTTAACATTAAAAACCCATTATAAAGCGTATCAGAGCCTTAACAAAAAGCCATAATTTAACATAATGCTACTAGACACACACACTCACGTTCAAATGACTCATGTCAGTACATATTCAGTACACTTTCTTCTCATCAACTAAGCTCGATTAAAATGACCTTAGAAACCCTGCTTAGTGTTCTGAGCTGTTTCAGACGGATTCCATTAGCGCTTTAACTTTCCCAAAGTTCAGTGCAAGAGATATGAGTCTCCAAATTGACACCGACAAGACAATTCAAAATTGCTTTATAGTGCAGACTAAGAACGTTCCTTGGTGTCTGAAGAAGCCTACTGTAGCACCAACTAGTGATTTGTGAATGATCAAACATAAAAACAACTCCAATATAATCAGAGAAGACCAGGGAATGTCTGTCTGGAAAAGGAAAATATACATTTTTAAGGGCTCCATAATTGGCATGTTGAGTCTAACAATCCTAATCTAATCCAAGTGAATGAGGAGGGAGTCATGTGATGTGTCCTGAAGGACTAATAAGACAACCACATCTCTTTCCTCTGGGACACAGAAATACTAGAATTTAAGTGGTTAGGTGAAAAATTTAAGACACGTTTTGGTCGTAAATAAAACATGCAGATGAGGATTTTTGTGTGAAGCTCAATTTCATCAGGGTCTTCATTTAATGTGCAAAGTCTCATTTAGAACAAACGCGACTGTCAACGTGAGCTTTGAACACATTACAATGTTGTAACAGCTATGACAAACACTATTAGATTAGTGCTTTCTATAGTTTAAATGACATTGATTCACTCTCTGCAGAACACACATAAGAGAAACGGCAGCCCTATAAGGCAACACATGTATAGGTAACAGAAACCCGGAACCCCATTGTCCCTGACACACATTATCATTAATGAAACTAAACAGGTTGGGTTCCATACAGATGTAGGAACTTAAATTTGAGCCAGTTTTCTACAGCAGGAAAATAATCTGCACAAACAGGAAATGTGAATTATTATGTGGATTATAATTCATGGCTATTTTTGTCGGGGTTGATACAACTCAAATACACTACAAGTTTACATTTCCTTCTGTGCAGGAAAATGATCAGCAACAAAGGGTGATTAAATTAAGATCTGTTGACACTGAATATTTCATACTTATTTCAACGATATGGGGGAGAGTTCTATGTGATTGATTTACTAAGTAAATCATGCTTCTTCCCTAGGTCTCCAAATGACAAACAGCTTGGTGTGGATAATTCTTACCTTGGCTCTTGTCCTTAAGACTCAAGTGATGGGGAAACATGAAGCTCTCCTCCAGGGACATGTCCAGTAGAGCATGACTGGAGCTGCCAACTGAAAGCGAGAGAGCGAAAGAGAGGGAGAAGTGGTTACATGATTGTTTTTATTGACTGTGTGTCCCTAGTGTTTCCACACAACATGGTTGACAGCAGAGGACTATTAGACAGTGGGACACCAGGCTGTCCTTCCATTTTAAAGTTCAAATGAGAGATATTGTCTACCCTGGGGCCTGTAGATCAACACAGCTGCATGAACAGCCAGTACAATCAAGACAAGTAGATTACTGAAGACGCCACTGACGCAAAATAGTATAATGACAAACAGATCCATCAAACTTAAGTATAGTTGGCTTACGGCAGGTAGCCTAGTGGTTGGAGTGTAGGGGCGGCAGGTAGCCTAGTGGTTGGAGTGTAGGGGCGGCAGGTAGCCTAGTGGTTGGAGTGTAGGGGCGGCAGGTAGCCTAGTGGTTGGAGTGTAGGGGCGGCAGGTAGCCTAGTGGTTGGAGTGTAGGGGCGGCAGGTAGCCTAGTGGTTGGAGTGTAGGGGCGGCAGGTAGCCTAGTGGTTGGAGTGTAGGGGCGGCAGGTAGCCTAGTGGTTGGAGTGTAGGGGCGGCAGGTATCCTAGTGGTTGGAGTGTAGGGGCGGCAGGTAACCTAGTGGTTGGAGTGTAGGGGCGGCAGGTAGCCTAGTGGTTGGAGTGTAGGGGCGGCAGGTAGCCTAGTGGTTGGAGTGTAGGGGCGGCAGGTAGCCTAGTGGTTGGAGTGTAGGGGCGGCAGGTAGCCTAGTGGTTGGAGTGTAGGGGCGGCAGGTAGCCTAGTGGTTGGAGTGTAGGGGCGGCAGGTAGCCTAGTGGTTGGAGTGTAGGGGCGGCAGGTAGCCTAGTGGTTGGAGTGTAGGGGCGGCAGGTAGCCTAGTGGTTGGAGTGTAGGGGCGGCAGGTAGCCTAGTGGTTGGAGTGTAGGGGTGGCAGGTAGCCTAGTGGTTGGAGTTTAGGGGCGGCAGGGAGCCTAGTGGTTGGAGTGTAGGGGCGGCAGGTAGCCTAGTGGTTGGAGTGTAGGGGCTGCAGGTAGCCTAGTGGTTGGAGTGTAGGGGCGGCAGGTAGCCTAGTGGTTGGAGTGTAGGGGGGGCAGGTAGCCTAGTGGTTGGAGTGTAGGGGCGGCAGGTAGCCTAGTGGTTAGAGTGTTGGGCCAGTAGCCGAAAGGTTGCTTGATTGAATCCCCGAGCTGACAAAGTAAAAATCTGTTGTTCTGCCCCTGAGCAAGGCAGTTAACCCACTGTTCCCCAGGTGCTGTGAATGTTGATTAAGGCAGCCCACCGCACCTCTGATTCAGAGGGGTTGGGTTAAATGCGGAAGACACATTTCAGATGAAGGTACTCAGTTGTACAACTGACTAGGTATCCCCCTTTCCCTTACTCAATGTTCCCTGACGAGGCCTTTAAATACAAGTCAGTTTCATGGTACCCATTTATTGAATATCCCAATTTAGTTTTCATGAAAAACCGGGACAATAAGTTCCATACAAGGTAACCATAACACAACAGCTCATAACCTTCTCTCTGGATTGACATACAGCATATTAAGTCCTCTTGTTGACATAAATGAACAACACAGATCAAACACAAAAGGTTGGGCATGTCTTTTAGACTTGGCAATAAAACCTTTAGCTTGTTTATAGAGGATGGGACATTAAGATCTTTCACTTATTCCTAGTAGTTCGGAATGCCTCCTCCCTGAATCTGTCCTGACATTTCAATAGCATCAGCTGAACTTAATTATTAAGTAAACCCTTGAGCTACAACTTGTCCACACTTACTCAGTTAAATGAAGGTGGAGGGGATCATGCTGTCATCCTGGTCAGTGAGTTTTACATTAAAATAAACCACTTGGATAAACAAATTCTGGAAATCATATTTCACTGCCTGTTTATTGTATACCACAGGAGGCATCCAACGTAATCTGGGATCTCAAGGAAGCTTTCAGAATGTGTTAACAATAAAATATATATAAATGCCTGTTTATTGTATACCACAGGAGGCATCCAACGTAATCTGGGATCTCAAGGAAGCTAAAATATATATAAATAAAGCATTCACAGAAGAGCCCTAAACAAGACCATACAGCAGACAATATTGCAAGTGAGTGCTCTGTTTAACAGAGGCGTAGGGATTCTAAAGCATGAAACACATCTAGAATCTCACTGCGGATTGGTACTTATCACAGTGGGAAACCTGTACGTAAATCCGAGACACTCCATTTAGTATGATACAGTGCCTTCAGAAAGTATTCATACCCCTTGACTTATTCCTCATCTTGGTGTTACAGCCTGAATAAAGAATGGATTAAATACAGTGGGGCAAAAAAGTATTTAGTCAGCCACCAATTGTGCAAGTTCTCCCACTTAAAAAGATGAGAGAGGCCTGTAATTTTCATCATAGGTACCCTTCAACTAATCACATTGTAAGATTTTTTATGAATTTATTTGCAAATTATGGTGGAAAATAAGTATTTGGTCACCTACAAACAAGCAAGATTTCTGGCTCCCACAGACCTGTTACTTCTTCTTTAAGAGGCTCCTCTGTCCTCCACTCGTTACCTGTATTAATGGCACCTGTTTGAACTTGTTATCAGTATAAAAGACACCTATCCACAACCTCAAACAGTCACACTCCAAACTCCACTATGGCCAAGAACAAAGGGCTGTCAAAGGACACCAGAAACAAAATTGTAGACTTGCACCAGGCTGGGAAGACTGAATCTGCAATAGGTAAGCAGCTTGGTTTGAAGAAATCAACTGTGTGAGCAATTATTAGGAAATGGAAGACATACAAGACCACTGATAATCTCCCTCGATCTGGGGCACCATGCAAGATCTCACCCCGTGGGGTCAAAATGATCACAAGAACAGTGAGCAAAAATCCTAGAACCACACGGGGGGACCTAGTGAATGACCTGCAGAGAGCCGGGACCAAAGTAACAAAGCCTACCATCAGTAACACACTACGCCACCAGGGACTCAAATCCTGCAGTGCCAGACGTGTCCCCCTGCTTAAGCCAGTACATGTCCACGCCCGTCTGAAGTTTGCTTGAGAGCATTTGGATGATCCAGAAGAAGAGATGAAACCAAAATATAACTTTTTGGTAAAAACTCAACTCGTCGTGTTTGGAGGACAAAGAATGCTGAGTTGCATCCAAAGAACACCATACCTACTGTGAAGCATGGGGGTGGAAACATCATGCTTTGGGACCAGGACGACTGAACGATGTAAAGGAAAGAATGAATGGGGCCATGTATCGTGAGATTTTGAGTGAAAACCTCCTTCCATCAGCAAGGGCATTGAAGATGAAACGTGGCTGGGTCTTTCAGCATGACAATGATCCCAAACACACCGCCCGGGAAACGAAGGAGTGGCTTCGTAAGAAGCATTTCAAGGTCCTGGAGTGGCCTAGCCAGTCTCCAGATCTCAACCCCATAGAAAATCTGTGGAGGGAGTTGAAAGTCTGTGTTGCCCAGCAACAGCACCAAAACATCACTGCTCTAGAGGAGATCTGCATGGAGGAATGGGCCGAAATACCAGCAACAGTGTGTGAAAACCTTGTGAAGACTTACAGAAAACGTTTGACCTCTGTCATTGCCAACAAAGGGTATATAACAAGGTATTGAGATAAACTTTTGTTATTGACCAAATACTTATATTCCACCATAATTTGCAAATAAATTCATAAAAAATCAAATTTTGTCTGTCATAGTTGAAGTGTACCTATGATGAAAATTACAGACCTCTCTCATCTTTTTAAGTGGGAGAACTTGCACAATTGGTGGCTGACTAAATACTTTTTTGCCCCACTGTATATGTTTTTTTCTCAACCATCTATACACCATACCCTATAATACAAAGTCTATAAGAGCTTAGCACACCTGGATTGTACAACATTTTAACATTATTATTTTAAGAATTCTTCAAGCTCTGTGAAATTTGTTGTTGATCATGGCTAGACAGCCGTTTTGAAGTCTTGCCATATATTTTCAAACAGATTTAAGTCAAAACTGTAACTCGGCCACCCAGGAACATTCACTGTCTTCTTGGTAAGCAACTCCAGTGTAGATTTGCCCTTGTGTTTTAGATTAT
Organism: Oncorhynchus kisutch; assembly: GCF_002021735.2. Lineage (NCBI taxonomy): Eukaryota > Metazoa > Chordata > Actinopteri > Salmoniformes > Salmonidae > Oncorhynchus > Oncorhynchus kisutch. Next base: position 40,776,772 of record NC_034180.2, read on the forward strand.
TGTCCTGCTGAAAGGTGAATTTATCTTCCAGTATCTGATGGAAAGCAGACTGAATGTCACGTCCTGACCATAGAGAGTCCTTATTTTCTATGGTGGAGTAGGTCAGGGTGTGACTGGGGGGTTAGTCTAGTTTATTATTTCTATGTGGGTGTTCTAGTTTTCATGTTTCTATGTTGGTGATTTGTAATCGTTGTCTCTAATTGGGGATCATATTTAAGTAGTGTTTGTTCCCACCTGTGTTTGTGGGATATTGTTAATGGTTAGTTGTATGTCAGCACTCCATTGTCGTCATGTTTCGTTATTAGTTTATTGTATTTGCTAAGTTTCACTATTAAAAAATTATGTGGAACTCAACATTCCTTGGTCCGTTTCTACAAACGATCGTGACACTGAAACAGGTTGTCCTATAGGATTTTGCCTGTGCTTCGCTCCATTCTGTGTCTTTTTTATTCTGAAAAACTCCCCAGTTCTTAACGATTACAAGCATACCCATAACATGAAGCAGCCACCACTTGAGTGGTACTCAGAAATGTGTTGTATTGGATTTGACCCAAACATAACACTCTGTATTCAGGACAAAAAGTGAATTGCTTTGACACATTTTTTTACAGTGTTACTTTAGTGCCTTGTTGCAAACAGGATGCATGTTTTGGAATATTTTTATTCTGTACACACTTCCTTCTTTTCACTCTGTCAATTAGGTTAGTATTGTGGCGTAACTACAATGTCGTTGATCAATCATCAGTTCTATCCCATCACAGCCATTATACTCTGTAACTGTTTTAAAGTCACCATTGGCCTCATAGTGAAATCCCTGAGCAGTTTCATTCCTCTCCATCAACTAAGTTAGGAAGGATGCCGGTATCTGTGTCGTGACTAAGTGTATTGATACACCATCCAAAGTGTAATTAATAACTTCACCAAGCTCAAAGGGTTATTCAATGTCTGCTTTTTAAAAATGTGTGATACCAATAGGTGCCCTTCTTTGCGAGGCATTGGAAAACCTCCCTGGTCTTTGTGGTTGAATCTGTGGTTGAAATTCACTACTCGACTGACGGACCTTACACACAGAGTGAGTCCATGCAACTTATCAAGTGACTTGTTAAGCAACTTTTTACTCCTGAATTTATTTAGGCTTGCCATAACCTAGGGTTTGAATACTTACGGGCTCAAGACATTTCAGCTTTTCTTTTTTAATTTATTTGTTATATATATATAAAAAAAAACATAATTCCACTTTGACATTATGCGGTATTGTGTGTAGGTGTAGTGATAAAAAAAAAATCTACATTTAATCCAGTTTAAATTCAGGCTATAACACAACAAAATGTGGAAAAATTCCAGTGGTGTAAATACTTTCTGAAGGCAATGTATTTTACATTTCGTATGGTATGTATTAGTTTGTGGATGTCCATCATCCATTTCGTATGGTATGTATTAGTTTGTGGATGTCCATCATCCATTTCGTATGGTATGTATTAGTTTGTGGATGTCCATCATCCATTTCGTATGGTATGTATTAGTTTGTGGATGTCCATCATCCATTTCGTATGGTATGTATTAGTTTGTGGATGTCCATCATCCATTTCGTATGGTATGTATTAGTTTGTGGATGTCCATTATCCATTTCGTATGGTATGTATTAGTTTGTGGATGTCCATCATCCATTTCGTATGGTATGTATTAGTTTGTGGATGTCCATCATCCATTTCGTATGGTATGTATTAGTTTGTGGATGTCCATCATCCATTTTGTATGATATGTGTTAGTTTGTGGATGTCCATCATCCATTTTGTATGATATGTTCCGAATTAAAATTCGAATGACAGGTTACGAATTTGCAAAACGTACGATATGTTATGAATTTGCAAAACGTACGATATGTTATGAATTTGCAAAACAAATGATGTGTTAACAATTCAAATTTGCTGTGGCTAAGGTTAACTAGGCTAGGGGTTAGGGGTTGAGGTTAAGGTTAGGAGTTAGGTTAAATGGTTAAGGTTAGGGGAAGAGTTAGCTAAAAGGGTTATGGATATGGTTAGGGGAAGGGTTATCTAACATGCAAAGTAGTAAAAAAGCTGCTAATTAGTTCAAATGCTAAAGTTGTCCGTGAAGAGATTCGAACATGCAACCTTTGCATTGTTTACCTTTGCTTTGTACGCATGACCGACCACCCTCTTACGTTTTGACTTAACCTTTTACTACAGTATGCTAAATCAGGGTCACACAGGCTGCTTCTTAGTAGTCTTAAACAAATCTACTTGGAAACAAAATCATTTTAAAAAATAAAGACACCTGCACCATGTCAGAAATACAGTATATTTGAAATGTATTCAATTTTGAGTTTGCATCGCAATATTACACGTTATATACAGTGCCAGAGGGGTTGGGTTAAGTGTGGAAGATACATTTCAGTTGAATACATTCAGTTGTACAACTGACTAGGTATTCCCCTTTCACTTTCCCAGCCAAAGGTTTGGACACACCTACTCATTCAAGGGTTTTTCTTTATATTTACTCATTTCTACAATGTAGAATAATAGTGAAGACATCAAAACTATGAAATAACACATATGGAATCACCTAGTAACCAAAAAAAGTGTGAAACACTTAGGGCTATAACCAAATAGGGCTATCTTTTTTTAACAATCTTTATTAATGATGAAATTATGAAAAATATGAATAACAATCCACCCATGAGGCCAAAGGGGGCGCTTTTGGTCATTGACTGCAGGAAAGGGAAGGAACCTTCTGTCTTATGTAACCATACCAAACGTAACATATCATACTACAACTTGACTTTGAGCCAATCAGAGAGCACGAACATCCACATGGGGGAGCCAATGAAAAAATGAAAAAATAAGGCATTTTCTCCATACATCCACGGATGAGCCAGTCACACGTCATATCTAATGTAAGCTATGGGATGGTAGCTAGCCAAGTGCACAGACGCAATTCACACAACACTAAATACTTCCTCCAGGCTTGCTAACCACTGTAGCTTGTATTGACATTTTATTGACCATAAAATAGCAACATTATTACAGCTAGCTACTGCCACCTTCTGGCTTGGAGTATTTTAACAAGGCTGAGTGGCTGACGACTTCCAAGGTCTTCGTTTTAACACAAAGACCTCTATAAAACACTACTCATGTTTCCTGATCCCTCTGACTCAACCATTACGGAGAAAACACATGGATTTCACGTGATCACGTGATCTTATGTGAAATTAACGTGATAACATGAAATTACACATGTGAAAATGTGATCACATGTAATTTAATGTTAAATCACATGATTTTCCACGTGCAATTATGTGGTTGTTCTGTGGGGGAAGGCTCCAGGCTACCGACACGCTTTACATCCCTGACTCCCCAAACAAGAACTCAGCAGAAAGGACTGAAATAGATCAAATGTGAATAAACAGATTAATTATAGAAAGCAAGCCGAATTAGAAACAACCATCACCAAATTGTGACTACAACACAGTCACTCAAAAATAAACTGTACATGACAGTTTTAGCTCTATGGAGTGGAGGGCCGGAAACAGGACACAAGGCCAACAATCAGAGCCCTGGGGGTTAATGGAACAATCATGTGACACACCCCCACGGTCCAGTTTGGATCAATACACACTAACAGGGACAGGGGGTTTCACAGTGGGTCGGCATAACTCAACAGCACTGGACAAAAGAGACAATTAAAATAAGACTATACTAGTATTGTATGAAAAGCTCACATGACAATGGACAGTCTGTATGTTGCCAGATGCCCAATGAAAACATAAGAGACAAGGTCACATTGGCCATGCTTGAGAAATGTTGTTATTAAAAACAGTTCGCTAAATGAGGTCAGACTGTAAATACAGTATTTAGAGTAAGATGCCACAGTTTCACTGCAAACACCAATATATTTTCTCAGTTTATATGCCCATTTCACAGAGAACGCTTGGGATTCAAAAGCTATAAAAAGGCCATTGGCTTCAGAATAAAGCAATTGTGGGTTCAAAAACATGCTGAAGAAAACACTAAAACTCATAAATATATGTTTACTTTGGGTGTGTTGGCTTGTTGGCTAACTACTGGCTACCAAATATGGCAAAGCATAAGGAATTGTTTGACTGTGTAACCCTTTCCTGCAGTAAATTGAGCTAGTGGCCTCGTGTGGAATTGTATTAATATTTTTCAAAACAAAACAAAAACAGACGAAAATCAGATGTTTCTATGTCAAATGGTTTTGTTATATTTTAGTCTTCTGTAATGTATATAAAGTGTAATATTGGGATGCAAACTCAAAATTGAATACATTTCAACTCTATGTCTGACATGGTACAGGTGTGTTCTTTTTTAAATCTCGTAAACAAAGATGGTACCTGGAATACGACTTTCCCAACGCGGATCCTTTGTCTGCACCGCCCAGGGCATTTGAACTGATTCCAGAGGCCGACCCAAAACAAAGCCGTCGGAGGAGAGGATGCTGGAGCGGTCTTCTAGTGAGGCTTCAGATGTGCGCACACCACCCACCGCTTCCGTGTATATTACTCATTAAATGTCCAGTCCCTAGTTAACAAAGTTGACGAAATTAAGGAAAGAGTTCCTTTCCAAAGAGATATCCGGGATTGTAACATACTCTGTTTCACAGAGACATGGCTAGCTGGGGACATGCTGTCGGAGTCCGTACAGCCAATGGGATTTTCAGTGCATCGCGCCGACAAGAGCAAACATCTCTCTGGTAAGAAGAAGGGCGGGGTGTATGTTTCATGATTATAACAACATACGAGAACTCAAGTCCTTTTGTTCACCTGAGCTAGAATTCCTCCAAATCAAATGGTGACCATATTACCTCGCAAGAGAACTCTCCTCGGTTATCCTCACAGCCGTGCATAACACCCAGCAAGCAGATACCACGACCACCATCACGGAACTTCACTGGACTTGATGCAAATTGGAAACCATATATCCTAAGGCTGCATTTATTGTAGCTGGGGATTTTAACAAAGCTAATCTGAGAACAAGGCTACCGAAATTCTATCAGCATATCTATTGCAGTACACAAGCGAGTAACACACTCAACCACTGCTACTCTAATTTCTGCGATGCATACAAGGCCCTCCCCCGCCTTCCTTTTGGCAAATCTGACCATGACTCCATCTTGTTGGTCCGCTTCTATAGGCAGAAACTAAAACAGGAAACGCCTGTGCTTAGGTCTATCCAATGCTGGTCTGACCAATGGGATTCCACGCTTCAAGATTGCTTCGATCACGTAGACTGGGATATGACGTATACGCTTACTCGGTGAGTGAGTTTATAAGGAAGTGTATAGGAGATGTTGTACCCACTGTGACAATTAAAACCTTCCGTAACCAGAAACCGTGGATTGATGGCAGCTTTTGCACAAAATTTAAAGCACGTACCACCACATTTAATCATGGCAAGGCGACTGGAAACATGACCGAATGCAAACAGTGTAGTTATTCTCTCCATAAGGCAATCAAACAAGAAAAGCGTCAGTATAGAGACAAAGAGGTGTCCCAATTCAACGGCTCAAACACGAGATGTATGTGGCAGGGTCTACAATCACGGATTACAAAAAGAAAACCAGCCCCGTCGCGGACATCGACGTCTTGCTCCCAAACAAATTAAACAACTTCTTTGCACGCTTTGAGGACAATACAGTGCCACCGACACGGCCCGCTACCAAGGACTGTGGGCTCTCCTTCTCCGTGGCCGACGTGTGTAAAACATTTAAACGTGTTAACCCTCGCAAGGCTGCTGGCCCAGATGGCATCCCTAGCTGTGTCCGCAGAGCATGCGTAGACCAGCTGGCTGGTGTGTTTACGGACAAAATTTGATTTGATTTTGACTGTATTTCAGCTCCATCACATAAGCCTGGGTTCATAACCCCCCTGCCGTGCTGCACATCTAGTCAAACTTCAAAGGTTATTCCTGGTGTACCAGGCACACACTACAAAAACCCCACACTTGGTAACAATGTGGAATGTCTACTCTTGATAAGAGCCTTTTGGGTAGGATTGAGTGATTTTAATTGTTTGCATGACGTAAATTTCACCTCACACCTTCCATGCTCTGACGAAGTCTGATAAACAGAAGAAACACCTACAGAAAAACATTTAAATTGCCACACAAAATGGACTTGAAAGATTTTCAGGGAAAACTGTAGCCCACAGTTCTCACACTGGAGTGTTTTCCTCATTATACTTTCAAAGTCCATTTTTCTTCCAAGGGTAACAGTACTTACTGGGTTAGTTTCAAGTTTCAAGTTGTAATGTCACGTGCACAAGTACAGTGAAATGCCTTTCTTGCAAGCTCCAAACCAAACAATGCCGTAATCAATATCAATGTAGTACTCAAAATAACACAAGGTAGAACAAAAACAAACGTGGTAGAACAAGGTAGGTAGAAGGTAGAACAAAAACAAGCGTGAAATAGAAATAAGAAGAGCACGAGAATGTAAGTAAGTATTCTATATACAGGCTCAGTCAGTTCCAGTACCATATTTACAATGTGAAGGGATACTGGAGTGATAGAGGTACAGGCCCTTCAGGAAGTATTCACACCACTTGACCTTTTCCACATTTTGTTGTGTTACAGTCTGAATTTAAAATTGATCAGATTTTTTTGTCACTACGCCTACACATAATACCCCATAATGTCTAAGTGGAAATACGTTTTTCAAAATGAAAAGATGAAATGAAAAGCTGAAATGTCTTGAGTCTATAAGTATTCAACCCCATTCTGATGGCAAGCCTAAATGAGTTCAGGAATAAAGATATGCTTTACAAGTCACATAATAAGTTGCATGGACTCAATCTGTGTGCAATAATAGTGTTTACTGACTACCTAATGTCTGTACCCCACACATACAGTTATCTGTGAGGTCCCTCAGTCAAGCAGTGAATTTCAAACACAGACTCAACTCCAAAGACCAGGGAGGTTTTGGCTTAAATGTACTTGAACATTTATGGCAAGACCTGAAAATTGTTGTCTAGCAATGATCAACAAACAATTTGACAGAGCTTGAAGAATTGTGAAAAGAATAACAGACTATTGTTGCACAATCTGGTGTGGAAAACTCTTAGAGACTTACCTGGAAAGATGCACGCTGCAAAATGTGCTTTTATACAAAGCATTGACTCAGGGCTGTAAACACTTACCTAATTCAAATATTTCTGTATTGAATTGTTTATTTATTTGCAAACATTTCCAAAACATGTTTTCACTTTGTGATTATGGGATGTTGTGTGTAAATGGGTGTGTAAAAAATATATGAATCCATTTTGAATTCCGGCTGTAACACAACTAAATGTGGCATAAGTCAAGGGGTGTGAATACTTTCTGACAGCACTGTAGATATGTATAGGGGTAAGGTGACTAGGCATCAGGATATATGATAAACAGAATAGCAGCAGCATATATGATGATTGTATGTGAGTGGGTGTGAGTGTGTATAGAGTCAGTATAAATATATCTTCATATTATGTGTTTGACCAAATGAAGCAAGCGTTTGTGTGTGTGTTGGAGTGTCAGTGTGCATGAGTGTGTACAGCATTGTGAGTACGCGTAGAGACTTGTAAAGAAAATGTATAAATACAATGGTCAACTCAGATAGTCTGTGTAGCCATTTTGAGCTCGGCCACAGTGATGCATTGGCTGTCCACATCACCATCTGTAGCGCCATGCGATCGAGGGCAGTGCTATTTCCATATCAAGCAGTGATGCAGCCAGTCAAGATGCTCTCAATGGTACAACTGTATAACTTTTTGAGGATTTGAGGGCCCATGCCAAACCTTTTCAACCTCCTGAGGGGAAAGAGGCGTTGTAGTGCGTTCTTCATGACTGTGCGCCTGTGTGGGCCATTTTAGAGATTTGAAGACCAAGGAACTTGATGCTCTCGACACGCTTGGTAATAAAGCTATACTGAGCTATTTCAGGTATTTCCAAACTGTATTCTGACCAAAAGAGTGCCCAAAATGTATAATACTTTATCTCATCTGCAAGAAAATTAAGTCATTCAACAGAAAAGATCTTTGAAAGGGAGCCATTTATTTCCAATCTTGTTTTAATGAAAACCATATCCAAATCCTGAGGCATGATTCGTTATAGAGACACATCAAAAACAATCAGTGGTCTGCATAATTCCCAGCTGACACTAGTTTACACTGCAAACAATAATGAGTCGGTAAGACCACCCCGGGACATGGCAGAATGGTTGACTAACGTCATCAGGACAGCCTCTGTTTGCTGGGTTTATACTGTTTGAGACATCCACTGTCTATTCATTCAGAAAAGGCTACACATATCACACATGTTGGTGTTAGAAGCTCTACAGGATGTCAAGAAAGAATGATGCTGTGCTCCCTGAGAGGGGATGTCCAGAGGGATACACTAATAATGGAGCTTTGACAGTGCATGGGCAATTTACTGGAGCTAAAAGGCCTAGACCATGGTGCTGTTCTTCCAATGCACCATTAAATGCCTGTACAACTCACTCCTTTCCATCTTTCATAGGTCATTAGAAAATGAACACAGCTTTAAAGTTCTTTACTGACTATAAACAACCGGAACTGAATAAGACTGGAAACTGAAAGCAGCACAACAAAAAACTCTCATGACAGTCAATTTACTCTCAAGACAGTTACAGAAAGATCCCGGAATCATATCAAAATGTTCTGAGCATCAGTGTTATTACCTTTTATAGCCTTTTCCTATTAGCTGAAGGTCCAAGTAGTATAATTAATTTAACCAATGACTACTGTCAACAACACATGCTTTGATGAATGTAACAAGACCTGCCAAAAGGAATCATCATTATTCTTTATTCACAAGGATTTTTTTGTGGTGATATGACCTGGACAATTTATCCTGACAAATGAGCTTGGTGCTGATCAAACCCACTACCTTCAAACACATTTAACCACAGGGGTATATTTTATCACCATTTGAAGAAAACATGGAGGAATAACACTCCCATGAGCTTAAAATAGAAGTCACTTATGGACATTGGGTTCCCTTGTCAAAGGAGATCAAGATTTTAGAATAAGTGCCTCTTTTTTATTTATTATTTTTTTAAATGTACTCCCCTTTTCTCCCCAATTATGTGATATCCAATTGCGATTCAATTACAACCTTGTCTGATCACGGCAACTCCCAGATGGGCTCGGGAGAGGCGAAGGTCAATTCAAGTGCCTTAACACCCGCTCGCTTAACCCGGAAGCCTGCCGCACCAATGTGTCGCAAGAAAAACAGTTCAACTGACGACCGTAGTCAGCCCCAGCCAAACCCTCCTCTAGCCAGGACGATGCTGGGCCAATTGTGTGCCGCCCTATAGGACTCCCAGTTATGGGATCGAACCCCAGGCTGTAGTGACGTCGCAATAATCGGGAGGCCGAGAGTGCCTCTTTTTAAATCCCACATTTATAAAAAAACTGATTTTAATGTGTGATTTTATTTAGGTATTTTGTTTAACTTCTGTCTCTGTATCTTTGTAGTGCTTTTATTAATTTATATGATTTAACTTTGATCATTTGTTATTGAAAAGCACTCTAGAAATAGTTATTATTATTACTGTTAAAAAATAGCATAGTGAATTTTCTCATGTGCGTCCGTCCATAGTGACTGTAAAATACAGCTTCAACATCCGTATAATACCTTGACAATATCATCTGACCCTGAGACATTAGTGAGTAAAGCAGTTGTGTTTGACCTTGAATACAAACCAGATCTCTGAGGCTAAGGAGTATTTTTTTTATTTTACCTTTATTTAACTAGGCAAGTCAGTTAAGAACAAATTCTTATTTTCAATGACAGCCTAGGAACAGTGGGTTAACTGCCTGTTCAGGGGCAGAATGACAGATTTGAACTTACAACCTTTCGGTTACTAGTCCAACGCTCTAACCACTAGGGTACCCTGCCGCCCCAATAAAGTACAGCCACATCCAAAATTATTGGCACCCTTGATGAACATGAGCAAAAAATGATGTATAAAATAAATAATACAAATACTGAGCTATAATGTAATACTTTCTGCACCCTCCCCTTGCGAGGATAACAACACAGCCTTTTTAATGTTTTATGATATTGGAGAACTCATTGGTAGGGGTCTTAGACCATTACTCCATACAGAATCTTTCCCGATCCTTGAGATCCTCCGGTCTGCACTTATGGACTGCCCTCTTTAATTCAAACCACAGGTTTTCAATGGGGTTCATGTCCGGAGACTGAGATGACCATTGCAAAATGTTGATTTTTGGTCAATTAACCATACCTTTGTAGATTTTGATTTGTGCTTGTGGTCATTGTCTTGGAAGATCAACTTGCGGCCAACTTGCAACCAGATTTTTTGCTAAAATGTCCTGGTACTTGGTAGTTCATGATGTGAGTAAGACGTTGATACAGGTCAACATTCACAAGGCCGGAGGGCTAGACGGATTACCAGGAAGTGTACTCTGCGAGCTTGCACTGACACACTGGCAAGTGTCTTCACTGACATTTCAATCTCTCCCTGTCCGAGACTGTAATAGTCCTTGTGCCCAAAAACACTAAGTTATCCTGCCTAAATGACTACCGACCCGTAGCACTCACGTCTATAGCCATGAAGTGCTTTGAAAGGCTGGTCATGGTTCACATCAACACCATTATCCCAGAAAGTCTAGACCCACTCCAATTTGCATACCGCCCTAACAGATCCACAGATGATGCCATCTCTATTGCACTCCACACTGCCCTTTCCCACCTCGACAAAAGGAACACATATGTGAGAATGCTATTCATTGACTACAGCTCAGAGTTGAACACCACAGTGCACAAAGCTCATCAATAAGCTAAGTACCCTGGGACTAAACACCTCCCTCTGCAACTGGATCCTGGACTTCCTGACGAGCTGCCCCCAGGTGGAAAGGGTAGGTAACAACACATCCGCTACACTGATCTACAGCACAGGGGACCCTCACGGGGGTGCCTGCTCAGTCCCCTCCTGTACTCCCTGTTCACTCATGACTGCACGGCCAGGCATGACTCCAACACCGTCAATATGTTTGCTGATGACACAACAGTGGCCTGATCACTGACAACAACGAGACAGAGACCTGGCCGAGTGGTGCCAGGACAACAACCTCTCCCTCAACGTGATCAAGACAAAGGAGATGTTGTGGACTACAGGGAAAGGAGGACCGAGCACGCCCCCATTCTCATCGACAGGGCTGTAGTGGAGCAGGTTGAGAGCTTCAAGTTCCTTGGTGTTCACATCACCAACAAACTATCAGGGTCCAAGCACACCAAGACAGTCGTGAAGAAGGCACAATAAAACCTATTCAACCTCAGGAGACTGAAAAGATTTGACATGGGTCCTGAGATCCTCAAAAGGTTCTAGAGCTGCATCATCGAGAGCATCCTGACTAGTTGCATCACTGCCTGATATGGCAACTACTCGGCCTCCGACCGCAAGGAACAACAGAGGGTAGTGCATACGGCCCAGTACATCACTGGGGCAAAGCTTCCTGCCATCCAGGACCTCTATACCAGGCGGTGTCAGAGGAAGGCCCTAGAAATGGTCAAAGACTCCAGCCACCCTAGTCATAGACTCTCTCTGCTTCTGCATGGCAAGAGGTACCGGAGCACCAAGTCTAGGTCCAAGAGGCTTCTAAACAGCTTCTACCCTCAAGCCATAAGACTCCTGAACATCTTATCAGAAGCCACTCAGATCACTCTTTTTATGCTGCTTACTCTCTGTTTATAATCTATACATAGTCACTTTAACACTACCTACATGTACATATTACGTCAATTACCTCGACTAACCGCTGCCCCCGCACATTCACTCTGTACTGGTACCCCCTGTATATAGTCTCGCTATTGTTATTTTCCTGCTGCTCTTTAACTACTTTTTACTTTTATTTCTTATTCTTATTCATATTTTTTAAACTGCATTGTTGGTTAGGGGCTTGTAAGTAAGCGTTTCACTGTAAGTTCTACACCATCGAGAGCATCCTGACCGGTTGCCTCACCGCCTGGTATGGCAACTGCTCGGCATCTGACCGTATTTTGTTTGATTTTAGAATAATATATAATAATGTATAATAATCTTTATTGGTGCCAATAATTTTGGCACCTATCTTTGTGTATTTCTCTGAGCAATTATATTGGTATAAAATAATATAATTTCCCCATTTATTTTAGCATACAATATAGCTTGGTATTTGTATTACTTCATTTATACAGTCTTTTATGCTAATCAAAAACAAATGATAGTGCCAGTAAGAGCAAACTAGATGGGATGGCGTATCGCTGCAGAATGCTGTTGTAGCCATGCTGGTTAAGTGTGCCTTGAATTCTAAATAAATCATTGACAGTGTCACCAGCAAAGCACCCCCACACCATCACACCTCCTCCTCCATGCTTCACGGTGGGAACCACACATGTGGAGATCATATGTTCACCTACATACTCTGTGTCTCACAAAGACACGGCGGTCTGAACCAAAAACCTCAAATTTGGACTCATCAGACCAAAGGACAGATTTCCACCAGTCTAATTTCCATTGCTTGTTTTGCTTGACCCAAGCAAGTATCTCTTCTTATTGGTGTCACGTCATGACCTTAGTTCCTTTTTTATGTCTCTGTTTTAGTTTGGTCAGGGTGTGAGTTGGGGTGGGCATTCTATGTTCTATGTTCTATTTCTATGTGTTTGGCCTGGTATGGTTCCCAATCAAAGGCAGCTGGCAATCGTTGTCTCTGATTGAGAACCATACTTAGGCAGCCTGTTTTCCCACTATGGGTTGTGGGTAGTTATTTTCTGTTTAGTGTTTTTGTTGCACCTTACAGAACTGTTAGTTTGTTGTTTTTATTCTGGTATTCATCTTCATTAAAAGTATTATGAATACGTACCACGCTGCACTTTGGTCCTCTTCTCCTTCTCCCGACGACAATCGTTACAATTGGTGTCCTTTAGTAGTGATTTCTTTGCAGTTATTCAACCATGAAGGCTTTATTCACGCAGTCTCCTCTGAACAGTTGATGTTGAGATCTGTCTGTTACTTGAACTCTGTGAAACATTTATTTGGGCTGCAATCTGAGGCTCATAACTCTAATGAATATATTGTCTGCAGCAGAGGTAAATCTGGGTCTTCCTTTCCTGTGGTTGTCATCATAGCGCTTGATGGTTTTTGCGACTGCCCAAAGTTCTTGAAATTTCCAGAATTTACTGACCTTCATGTCTTAAAGTAATGATAGACTGTAGTTTCTCTTTGAACATTTGAGCGGCTCTTGCCATAATATGGACTTGGTCTTTTACCAAATAGAACTATCTTCTATATACCACCTCTACCTTGGGGTGGTATACAGGGCCAGACGGAATACCAGGGTGTGTACACAGCGCATGCGCTAACCAACTGGCAAGCGTCTTCACTGACATTTTCAACCAGTCCCTGACTGAGTCTGCAATACCAAAATGTTTCAAGCAGACCACCATAGCCCCTGTACCCAAGAACACAAAGGAAACCTACCTAAAAGACTACCGACCCGTAGCACTCACATCTGTAGCTATGAAGTGCTTTGAAAGGCTGGTCATGGCTCACATCAACACTATTACCCCAGAAACCCTAGACCCACTCCAACAGATCTAAGGACCCTGGGACTAAACACCTCCCTCTGCAACTGGATCCTGGACTTCCTGTCGGGCCGCCCCCAGATGGTAAGGGTAGGTAACAACACATCTGCCACACTGATCCTCAACACAGGGGACCCTCAGGTGGTTGTGCTCAGTCCCCTCCTGAGTTCCCTGTTCACTCATGACTGCTCAGCCAGGCACGACTATGACACCATCATTACGTTTGCCGATGACACAACAGTGGTAGGCCTGATCACCGACAACGACAAGACAGGGAGGAGGTCAGAGACCTGGCCACGTGGTGCCAGGACAACAACCTCTCCCTCAATGTGATTGAGACAAAGGAGATGATTGTGGACTACAGGAAAAGGAGGACCGAGCACACCCTCATTCTTATCGACAGGGCTGTAGTGGAGCAGATTGAGAGCTTCAAGTTCCTTGGTGTCCATATCACCAACCAACTTCAATGGTCCAAACACACCACGACAAACCCTATTCAACTCAGGAAACTAAAAAGATTTGGCATGGGTCCTGAGATCCTCAAAAGGTTCTACAGCTGCAACATCGAGAGGATCCTGACTGGTTGCATCACTGCCTGCTACGGCAACTGTTCAACCTCCGACCACAAGGCACCTCAGAGGGTAGTGATTTATTTTGATTTGATGTGAAATACATCAATGATCCTCATCTAGGGAAAATTCTGCCACAATATATAGCAATAACGATTTCATAAAACTATAAAGAAATAAGCCACTATAAAACAGAGCAAAACCACCTACTATAATTTGGACATTTTTTAAAATATAATTTATCATTTTTCTTCTTAAAAAGTTGAGAGATAATTATGCAAGTACTTTATTTTTTAGCCAAATGAAAACATTTACTAAATTATTCTGATTAAATTTACAGTTGAACTTCATGAATCTTACATGAGTGTTTTCTTGTCAAACTTACATAAAACTAATTGAGAAAACGCTGACTTGTTGCTAATGCTAAATCATAAGGCACAACGTGTGTGGTAGTATGTGTACATTTACAGTGTGCCCATCTTCTAAAGAAGCCCTATATGCAGAAATGTAGGCTCCAGTTCAAGCAGACATGTACCAGCAGGATCCCCGGGAACTCTCTGATTGAGACATTACTGATTGTGGAGATTGAGAGGATTTGTATAATGTATGGCCAATAAAGGCTTATTCTAGTTTAGAAGGCTATACAAGTAAATCAAGGACATAACCTACAGTAGGAAAAAAGTATGAGGCACAGTTAAGTGGGCTACATATTGACAACATGGACATCTATCCATTTGGATATTGTGTTCTGATATAATCCAGCGCCGTTCCAAACATGCAGGGTTTCAAACGTACAATAATCACGGTGTATGTCAAATAGCAATGTTCTAGAAGCAACTCAGTTGAAAATGACTCCAAGGGAGCAATTCAATCTGTGTCTCGGAAATTCAGCGTTACAGCATCATTTACATTTAAAGGCGATGTTCCCGCGGAGGCTGCATTCACAGTAAAAGCTGCTTAAATCAGATCAATCGGAAAATACCTTTACATTTCTAGCACGCAATCTGTAACACTTCAGTGCTACAGATTAGATATAACCTTAAATAACTCTATAGGTATGTTTACCTTAATGAAATTCGTTCGGGAATGTGTAACAATTGCCCAATAAAGTTAATTGATGTATATGCCTATCATAGGAGTAGACGAATCTCATGACCGTAAAGGGAACTGATGTTGAAACTTCGAATAAAGTTGACTCAGTTTAGTAATCCTACTACACCAAACTAAAGTGATGAAGAAAATATTACTGAAATTGATTTAATATAAGTGCCCAAATATAGCCAAGTAGATTATCAATGAATGACTAGCCAGCAGGTTACTTACCTATCAAAACACTGAGCGCAATATTAATAAAAATGTGTCTTCCTATATAATCCATGGCTCTTTTTGGAAGGATCCTGGAAAGAGTTGTCTCTATTTTGCACTTTTGCCACTTTATTTATTCATGTAAACAAATGCTAAACTAAAAACACGTTTTAAAGATCACCAAGTCCCAAGGACGCGCAGCCTCTTTGCAAGTGGAGTTTCTTCACCCGCTTGCAGTAGTCTAATAATACATTCTGATGAAGATGCCTCAGCGATTGAGTCTGAACTCGCGACAGACTCAAACTCTCTCACCCTCTCTCTCTCTCCCTCTTTCTCTTTGGGTTACTACCTCTGCCTGGTCAGAAACGTGGTCCTAACGCCAGCTGTTATTTTTTTACCGAGCAGTTATTGCACCATACTGTATACTGCCTTGCAGAGGGCTTGTATGTAGCGGTTGGTATGGTCATGCAATGGTGTACTGTTTGCGTTAAGAAATCGTAACCTTACAATGTTTTCAGATTTGTATGAAATATGACCAATAATTAATGACAATATGAGTGAAAAACTTTTCCTTCCAAAAAATGTAATTAAGCATTTTACAAGCAGCTTCTCCGTGTTGGAATTGTATGGGTATACCCTAGAAACAGAATGGTGTGGAAGTATACTGTCAATTCAAATATTAATGTAAGTAGACCACTGATTGGTCAGCTCAGCCAATTAGGCAAGATGATATCATTCTCAATGTGGAAATAACCAGTGTTGTTTTCTCAAATGTATGCCAAATACGAGTATAAAACAAGTCAAGTTATTTGGGTATGAGTTAACAGAATATTAACTTTTAAATGCGATGTTTTCACTGGACAGTTACTTTAAAGCAACATAAAAGGAAAATAAAAAATGAAAATATACAGTATAAGTTGATTTGAAGACCTTTGGTCAGATTCCATTAAATATTGCATTGCAGAAATCAGAGGTTTTCTTTCTTTTACTTGGAAAATACTGTCTGTTACACATAATCTAAAGTTGAAGTCCGAAGTTTACATAAACCTTAGCCAAATACACTTAAACTCAGTTTTTCACAATTCCTGACATTTAATCTTAGTAAAAATTCCCTGTCTTAGGTCAGTTAGGATCACCACTTTATTATAAGAATGATAAATGTCAGAATAATAGTAGAGAAAATTATTTAATTCAGATTCCCAGTGGGTCAGAAGTTTACATACACTCAATTAGTAGTTGGTAGCATTGCCTTTAAATTGTTTAACTTTGGTCAAACGTTTCAAAGAGCCTTCCACAAGCATTGCACATAAGTTGGGTGAATTTTGTCCCATTCCTCCTGACAGAGCTGGTGTAACTGAGTCAGATTTGTAGGCCTCATTGCTCGCACATGCTTTTTCAGATCTGCCCACAAATGTTCTATGGGATTGAGGTCAGGGCTTTGTGATGGACACTCCAATACCTTGACTTTGTTGACATTTTGCCACAACTTTGGAAGTATGCTTGGGGTCATTGTCCATTTGGAAGACCCATTTGTGACCAAGTTTTAACTTCCTGACTGAGTTCTAGAGATG
This sequence comes from Oncorhynchus kisutch, assembly GCF_002021735.2. NCBI lineage: Eukaryota > Metazoa > Chordata > Actinopteri > Salmoniformes > Salmonidae > Oncorhynchus > Oncorhynchus kisutch. Next base: position 40,793,839 of record NC_034180.2, read on the forward strand.
TTGCTTCAATATATCCACATCATTTTCCCTTCCTCATGAAGCCATCTATTTTGTGAAGTGCACCAGTCCCTCCTGCAGCAAAGAACCCCCACAACATGATGCTGCCACCCCCATGCTTCACGGTGTGGATGGTGTTTTTTGGCTTGCAAGCATCCCCTTTTTTCCCCCAAACATAAAGATGGTCATTATGGCCAAACAGTTATATTTTTGTTTCATCAGACCAGAGGACATTTCTCCAAAAAGTACGATCTTTGTCCCCATGTGCAGTTGCAAACCGTAGTCTGGCTTTTTTATGGTGGTTTTGGAGCAGTGGCTTCTTCCTTGCTGAGCGACCTCTCAGGTTATGTCGATATAGGACTTATTTTACTGTGGATATAGATACTTTTGTACCCGTTTCCTCCAGCATCTTCACAAGGATTGATTTGCACTTTTCACAGCAAAGTACGTTCATCTCTAGGAGACAGAACGCTTCTCCTTCCTGAACGGTATGACGGCTGCGTGGTCCCATGGTGTTTAAACTTGTGAACTATTGTTTGTACAGATGAACGTGGTACCTTCAGGCGTTTGGAAATTGCTCCCAAGGATGAACCAGACTTGTGGAGGTCTACAATCTTTTTCTGAGGTCTTGGCTGATTTCTTTTGATTTTCCCATGATGTCAAGCAAAGAGGCCCTGAGTTTGAAGGTAAGCCTTGAAATACATTCACAGGTACACCTCCAATTGCTTCTAAAGCCATGACATCATTTTCTGGAATTTTCCAAGCTGTTTAAAGGCACAGTCAACTTAGTGTTTGTAAACTTCTGACCCACTGGAATTATGATACAGTGAATTATAAGTGAAATAATCAGTCTGTAAACAATTGTTGGAAAAATAACTTGTGTCATGCACAAAGTAGATGTCGTAACCGACTTGCCAAAATGCTAGTTTGTTTAAGAAGAAATTTGCACAGTGGTTGAAAAACAAGTTTTTTTCAATTTAAAGTTTTATTAAGTTTTCTTGTTTTTCAATCAACCAACAAAACACATTCCACATTCACAGATGTGACAGGCTTTAAAAACACATTCCACATTCACAGATGTGACAGCTTTAAAACACATTCCACATTCACAGATGTGACAGGCTTTAAAAACACATTCCACATTCACAGATGTGACAGGCTTTAAAAACACATTCCACATTCACAGATGTGACAGGCTTTAAAAACACATTCCACATTCACAGATGTGACAGGCTTTAAAAACACATTCCACATTCACCGATGTGACAGGCTTTAAAAACACATTCCACATTCACAGATGTGACAGGCTTTAAAAACACATTCCACATTCACAGATGTGACAGCTTTAAAAACACATTCCACATTCACAGATGTGACAGCTTTAAAAACACATTCCACATTCACAGATGTGACAGGCTTTAAAAACACATTCCACATTCACAGATGTGACAGGCTTTAAAAACACATTCCACATTCACAGATGTGACAGGCTGTAAAAACACATTCCACATTCACAGATGTGACAGGCTTTAAAAACACATTCCACATTCACAGATGTGACAGGCTTTAAAAACACATTCCACATTCACAGATGTGACAGGCTTTAAAAACACATTCCACATTCACAGATGTGACAGGCTTTAAAAACACATTCCACATTCACAGATGTGACAGCTTTAAAAACACATTCCACATTCACAGATGTGACAGGCTTTAAAAACACATTCCACATTCACAGATGTGACAGGCTTTAAAAACACATTCCACATTCACAGATGTGACAGGCTTTAAAAACACATTCCACATTCACAGATGTGACAGGCTTTAAAAACACATTCCACATTCACAGATGTGACAGGCTTTAAAAACACATTCCACATTCACCGATGTGACAGGCTTTAAAAACACATTCCACATTCACAGATGTGACAGGCTTTAAAAACACATTCCACATTCACAGATGTGACAGGCTTTAAAAACACATTCCACATTCACAGATGTGACAGGCTTTAAAAACACATTCCACATTCACCGATGTGACAGGCTTTAAAAACACATTCCACATTCACCGATGTGACAGGCTTTAAAAAACACATTCCACATTCACCGATGTGACAGGCTTTAAAAACACATTCCACATTCACCGATGTGACAGGCTTTAAAAACACATTCCACATTCACCGATGTGACAGGCTTTAAAAACACATTCCACATTCACCGATGTGACAGGCTTTAAAAACACATTCCACATTCACCGATGTGACAGGCTTTAAAAACACATTCCACATTCACAGATGTGACAGGCTTTAAAAACACATTCCACATTCACCGATGTGACAGGCTTTAAAACACATTCCACATTCACAGATGTGACAGGCTTTAAAAACACATTCCACATTCACCGATGTGACAGGCTTTAAAAACACATTCCACATTCACAGATGTGACAGGCTTTAAAAACACATTCCACATTCACCGATGTGACAGGCTTTAAAAACACATTCCACATTCACCGATGTGACAGGCTTTAAAACACATTCCACATTCACCGATGTGACAGGCTTAAAAACACATTCCACATTCACAGATGTGACAGGCTTTAAAAACACATTCCACATTCACCGATGTGACAGGCTTTAAAAAACACCATTCCACATTCACCGATGTGACAGGCTTTAAAAACACATTCCACATTCACCGATGTGACAGGCTTTAAAAACACATTCCACATTCACCGATGTGACAGGCTTTAAAAACACATTCCACATTCACCGATGTGACAGGCTTTAAAAACACATTCCACATTCACCGATGTGACAGGCTTTAAAAACACATTCCACATTCACCGATGTGACAGGCTTTAAAAACACATTCCACATTCACCGATGTGACAGGCTTTAAAAACACATTCCACATTCACCGATGTGACAGGCTTTAAAAACACATTCCACATTCACCGATGTGACAGGCTTTAAAAACACATTCCACATTCACCGATGTGACAGGCTTTAAAAACACATTCCACATTCACCGATGTGACAGGCTTTAAAAACACATTCCACATTCACCGATGTGACAGGCTTTAAAAAACACATTCCACATTCACCGATGTGACAGGCTTTAAAAACACATTCCACATTCACCGATGTGACAGGCTTTAAAAACACATTCTACATTCACAGATGTGACAGGCTGTAAAAACACATTCCACATTCACAGATGTGACAGGCTTTAAAAACACATTCCACATTCACAGATGTGACAGGCTTTAAAAACACATTCCACATTCACAGATGTGACAGGCTTTAAAAACACATTTCACATTCACCGATGTGACAGGCTTTAAAAACACATTCCACATTCACAGATGTGACAGCTTTAAAAACACATTCCACATTCACAGATGTGACAGGCTTTAAAAACACATTCCACATTCACAGATGTGACAGGCTTTAAAAACACATTCCACATTCACAGATGTGACAGGCTTTAAAAACACATTCCACATTCACAGATGTGACAGGCTTTAAAAACACATTCCACATTCACCGATGTGACAGGCTTTAAAAACACATTCCACATTCACCGATGTGACAGGCTTTAAAAACACATTCCACATTCACAGATGTGACAGGCTTTAAAAACACATTCCACATTCACAGATGTGACAGGCTTTAAAAACACATTCCACATTCACAGATGTGACAGGCTTAAAAACACATTCCACATTCACAGATGTGACAGGCTTTAAAAACACATTCCACATTCACAGATGTGACAGGCTTTAAAACACATTCCACATTCACCGATGTGACAGGCTTTAAAAACACATTCCACATTCACAGATGTGACAGGCTTTAAAAACACATTCCACATTCACAGATGTGACAGGCTTTAAAAACACATTCCACATTCACAGATGTGACAGGCTTTAAAAACACATTCCACATTCACAGATGTGACAGGCTTTAAAACACATACCACATTCACAGATGTGACAGGCTTTAAAAACACATTCCACATTCACAGATGTGACAGGCTTTAAAAACACATTCCACTTTCACAGATGTGACAGGCTTTAAAAACACATTCCACATTCACAGATGTGACAGGCTTTAAAAACACATTCCACATTCACCGATGTGACAGGCTTTAAAAACACATTCCACATTCACCGATGTGACAGACTTTAAAACACATTCCACATTCACCGATGTGACAGGCTTTAAAAACACATTCCACATTCACAGATGTGACAGGCTTTAAAAACACATTCCACATTCACAGATGTGACAGGCTTTAAAAACACATTCCACATTCACCGATGTGACAGGCTTTAAAAACACATTCCACATTCACCGATGTGACAGGCTTTAAAAACACATTCCACATTCACCGATGTGACAGGCTTTAAAAACACATTCCACATTCACAGATGTGACAGGCTTTAAAACACATTCCACATTCACCGATGTGACAGGCTTTAAAAACACATTCCACATTCACCGATGTGACAGGCTTTAAAAACACATTCCACATTCACAGATGTGACAGGCTTTAAAAACACATTCCACATTCACAGATGTGACAGGCTTAAAAAACACATTCCACATTCACAGATGTGACAGGCTTTAAAAACACATTCCACATTCACCGATGTGACAGACTTTAAAAACACATTCCACATTCACCGATGTGACAGGCTTTAAAAACACATTCCACATTCACAGATGTGACAGGCTTTAAAAACACATTCCACATTCACAGATGTGACAGGCTTTAAAAACACATTCCACTTTCACAGATGTGACAGGCTTTAAAAACACATTCCACATTCACAGATGTGACAGGCTTTAAAAACACATTCCACATTCACCGATGTGACAGGCTTAAAAACATTCCACATTCACCGATGTGACAGGCTTTAAAAACACATTCCACATTCACCGATGTGACAGGCTTTAAAAACACATTCCACATTCACCGATGTGACAGGCTTTAAAACACATTCCACATTCACCGATGTGACAGGCTTTAAAAACACATTCCACATTCACCGATGTGACAGGCTTTAAAACACATTCCACATTCACCGATGTGACAGGCTTTAAAAACACATTCCACATTCACAGATGTGACAGGCTTTAAAAACACATTCCACATTCACCGATGTGACAGGCTTTAAAAACACATTCCACATTCACCGATGTGACAGGCTTTAAAAACACATTCCACATTCACCGATGTGACAGGCTTTAAAAACACATTCCACATTCACCGATGTGACAGGCTTTAAAAACACATTCCACATTCACCGATGTGACAGGCTTTAAAAACACATTCCACATTCACCGATGTGACAGGCTTTAAAAACACATTCCACATTCACCGATGTGACAGGCTTTAAAAACACATTCCACATTCACCGATGTGACAGGCTTTAAAAACACATTCCACATTCACCGATGTGACAGGCTTTAAAACACATTCCACATTCACAGATGTGACAGGCTTTAAAAACACATTCCACATTCACCGATGTGACAGGCTTTAAAAACACATTCCACATTCACAGATGTGACAGGCTTTAAAAACACATTCCACATTCACCGATGGTGACAGGCTTTAAAAACACATTCCACATTCACAGATGTGACAGGCTTTAAAAACACATTCCACATTCACCGATGTGACAGGCTTTAAAAACACATTCCACATTCACCGATGTGACAGGCTTTAAAAACACATTCCACATTCACCGATGTGACAGGCTTTAAAACACATTCCACATTCACAGATGTGACAGGCTTTAAAAACACATTCCACATTCACCGATGTGACAGGCTTTAAAAACACATTCCACATTCACCGATGTGACAGGCTTTAAAAACACATTCCACATTCACCGATGTGACAGGCTTTAAAAACACATTCCACATTCACCGATGTGACAGGCTTTAAAACACATTCCACATTCACCGATGTGACAGGCTTTAAAAACACATTCCACATTCACCGATGTGACAGGCTTTAAAACACATTCCACATTCACCGATGTGACAGGCTTTAAAAACACATTCCACATTCACCGATGTGACAGGCTTTAAAAAACACATTCCACATTCACCGATGTGACAGGCTTTAAAAACACATTCCACATTCACCGATGTGACAGGCTTTAAAAACACATTCCACATTCACCGATGTGACAGGCTTTAAAAACACATTCCACATTCACCGATGTGACAGGCTTTAAAAACACATTCCACATTCACCGATGTGACAGGCTTTAAAAACACATTCCACATTCACCGATGTGACAGGCTTTAAAAACACATTCCACATTCACCGATGTGACAGGCTTTAAAAACACATTCCACATTCACCGATGTGACAGGCTTTAAAAACACATTCTACATTCACAGATGTGACAGGCTGTAAAAACACATTCCACATTCACAGATGTGACAGGCTTTAAAAACACATTCCACATTCACAGATGTGACAGGCTTTAAAAACACATTCCACATTCACAGATGTGACAGGCTTTAAAAACACATTTCACATTCACCGATGTGACAGGCTTTAAAAACACATTCCACATTCACAGATGTGACAGCTTTAAAAACACATTCCACATTCACAGATGTGACAGGCTTTAAAAACACATTCCACATTCACAGATGTGACAGGCTTTAAAAACACATTCCACATTCACAGATGTGACAGGCTTTAAAAACACATTCCACATTCACAGATGTGACAGGCTTTAAAAACACATTCCACATTCACCGATGTGACAGGCTTTAAAAACACATTCCACATTCACCGATGTGACAGGCTTTAAAACACATTCCACATTCACAGATGTGACAGGCTTTAAAAACACATTCCACATTCACAGATGTGACAGGCTTTAAAAACACATTCCACATTCACAGATGTGACAGGCTTAAAAACACATTCCACATTCACAGATGTGACAGGCTTTAAAAACACATTCCACATTCACAGATGTGACAGGCTTTAAAAACACATTCCTACATTCACCGATGTGACAGGCTTTAAAAACACATTCCACATTCACAGATGTGACAGGCTTTAAAAACACATTCCACATTCACAGATGTGACAGGCTTAAAAACACATTCCACATTCACAGATGTGACAGGCTTAAAAACACATTCCACATTCACAGATGTGACAGGCTTTAAAAACACATACCACATTCACAGATGTGACAGGCTTTAAAAACACATTCCACATTCACAGATGTGACAGGCTTTAAAAACACATTCCACTTTCACAGATGTGACAGGCTTTAAAAACACATTCCACATTCACAGATGTGACAGGCTTTAAAACACATTCCACTTTCACAGATGTGACAGGCTTTAAAAACACATTCCACATTCAATGTGACAGGCTTTAAAAACACATTCCACATTTCACCGATGTGACAGGCTTTAAAAACACATTCCACATTCACCGATGTGACAGGCTTTAAAAACACATTCCACATTCACCGATGTGACAGGCTTTAAAACACATTCCACATTCACCGATGTGACAGGCTTTAAAAACACATTCCACATTCACAGATGTGACAGGCCTTTTAAAAACACATTCCACATTCACCGATGTGACAGGCTTTAAAAACACATTCCACATTCACCGATGTGACAGGCTTTAAAAACACATTCCACATTCACAGATGTGACAGGCTTTAAAAACACATTCCACATTCACAGATGTGACAGGCTTAAAAAACACATTCCACATTCACAGATGTGACAGGCTTTAAAAACACATTCCACATTCACCGATGTGACAGGACTTTAAAAACACATTCCACATTCACCGATGTGACAGGCTTTAAAAACACATTCCACATTCACAGATGTGACAGGCTTTAAAAACACATTCCACATTCACGATGTGACAGGCTTTAAAAACACATTCCACATTCACCGATGTGACAGGCTTTAAAAACACATTCCACATTCACCGATGTGACAGGCTTTAAAACACATTCCACATTCACACGATGTGACAGGCTTTAAAACACATTCCACATTCACCGATGTGACAGGCTTTAAAAACACATTCCACATTCACCGATGTGACAGGCTTTAAAAACACATTCCACATTCACCGATGTGACAGGCTTTAAAAACACATTCCACATTCACCGATGTGACAGGCTTTAAAAACACATTCCACATTCACCGATGTGACAGGCTTTAAAAACACATTCCACATTCACCGATGTGACAGGCTTAAAAACACATTCCACATTCACCGATGTGACAGGCTTTAAAAACACATTCCACATTCACATTCACCGATGTGACAGGCTTTAAAAACACATTCCACATTCACAGATGTGACAGGCTTTAAAACACATTCCACATTCACCGATGTGACAGGCTTTAAAAAACACATTCCACATTCACAGATGTGACAGGCTTTAAAAACACATTCCACATTCACCGATGTGACAGGCTTTAAAAACACATTCCACATTCACCGATGTGACAGGCTTTAAAAACACATTCCAACATTCCAACAGATGTGACAGGCTTTAAAACACATTCCACATTCACCGATGTGACAGGCTTTAAAACACATTCCACATCACCGATGTGACAGGCTTTAAAAACACATTCCACATTCACGATGTGACAGGCTTTAAAAACACATTCCACATTCACCGATGTGACAGGCTTTAAAAACACATTCCACATTCACCGATGTGACAGGCTTTAAAAACACATTCCACATTCACCGATGTGACCAGGCTTTAAAAACACATTCCACATTCACCGATGTGACAGGCTTAAAAACACATTCCACATTCACCGATGTGAACAGCTTTAAAAACACATTCCACATTCACCGATGTGACAGGCTTTAAAAACACATTCCACATTCACCGATGTGACAGGGCTTAAAACACATTCCACATTCACCGATGTGACAGGCTTTAAAAACACATTCCACATTCACCGATGTGACAGGCTTTAAAAACACATTCCACATTCACCGATGTGACAGGCTTTAAAAACACATTCCACATTCACCGATGTGACAGGCTTTAAAAACACATTCCACATTCACCGATGTGACAGGCTTTAAAAACACATTCCACATTCACCGATGTGACAGGCTTTAAAAACACATTCCACATTCACCGATGTGACAGGCTTTAAAAACACATTCCACATTCACCGATGTGACAGGCTTTAAAAACATCCACATTCACGATGTGACAGGCTTAACTTCACATTTCACCGATGTGACAGGCTTAAAACACATTCCACATTCACCGATGTGACAGGCTTTAAAAACACATTCCACATTCACCGATGTGACAGGCTTTAAAAACACATTCCACATTCACGATGTGACAGGTTAAAAAAACACATTCCAACATTCACAGATGTGACAGGCTTTAAAAAACACATTCCACATTCACCAGATGTGACAGGCTTTTAAAAACACATTCCACATTCACCGATGTGACAGGCTTTAAAAACACATTCCAACCATTCACAGATGTGACAGCTTTAAAAACACATTCCACATTCACCGATGTGACAGGCTTTAAAACAAACACATTCCACATTCACAGATGTGACAGGCTTTAAAACACATTCCACATTCACAGATGTGACAGGCTTTAAAAACACATTCCACATTCACCGATGTGACAGGCTTTAAAACACATTCCACATTCACCGATGTGACAGGCTTTAAAACACATTCCACATTCACCGATGTGACAGGCTTTAAAAACACATTCCACATTCACAGATGTGACAGGCTTTAAAAACACATTCCACATTCACCGATGTGACAGGCTTTAAAAACACATTCCACATTCACAGATGTGACAGGCCTTTAAAAACACATTCCCACATTCACCGATGTGACAGGCTTTAAAAACACATTCCACATTTCACCGATGTGACAGGCTTTAAAAACACATTCCACATTCACAGATGTGACAGGCTTTAAAAACACATTCCACATTCACCGATGTGACAGGCTTTAAAAACACATTCCACATTCACCGATGTGACAGGCTTTAAAAAACACATTCCACATTCACCGTATGTGACAGGCTTTAAAAACACATTCCACATTCACCGATGTGACAGCTTTTAAAAACACATTTCCACATTCACAGATGTGACAGGCTTTAAAACACATTCCACATCACGATGTGGACAGGCTTTAAAACCACATTCACATTCAGCATGTGACAGGCTTTAAAAACACATTCCACATTCACAGATGTGACAGGCTTTAAAAACACATTCCACATTCACGATGTTGACAGGCTTTTAAAAACACATTCCACATTCACCGATGTGACAGGCTTTAAAAAACACATTCCACATTCACAGATGTGACAGGCTTTAAAAACACATTCCACATTCACCGATGTGACAGGCTTTAAAAACACATTCCACATTCACCGATGTGACAGGCTTTAAAAACACATTCCACATTCACCGATGTGACAGGCTTTTAAAAACACATTCCACATTCACCGATGTGACAGGCTTTAAAAACACATTCCACATTCACCGATGTGACAGGCTTTAAAAACACATTCCATTCCACATTCACCGATGTGACAGGCTTTAAAAACACATTCCACATTCACCGATGTGACAGGCTTTAAAAACACATTCCACATTCACCGATGTGACAGGCTTTAAAAACACATTCCACATTCACCGATGTGACAGGCTTTAAAAACACATTCCACATTCACCGATGTGACAGGCTTTAAAAAACACATTCCACATTCACCGATGTGACAGGCTTTAAAAACACATTCCACATTCACCGATGTGACAGGCTTTAAAACAACATTCCACATTCACCGATGTGACAGGCTTTAAAAACACTTCACATTCACCGATGTGACAGGCTTTAAAAACACATTCCACATTCAAAACACATTCCACATTCCAGATGTGACAGGCTTTAAAAAACACATTCCACATTCACAGATGTGACAGCTTAAAAACACATTCCACATTCACAGATGTGACAGGCTTTAAAAACACATTCCACATTCACAGATGTGACAGGCCTTTAAAAAACACATTCCACATTCACAGATGTGACAGGCTTTAAAAACACATTCCACATTCACCGATGTGACAGGCTTTAAAACACATTCCACATTCACGATGTGACAGGCTTTAAAAACACATTCCACATTCCACAGATGTGACAGCTTTAAAAACACATTCCACATTCACCGATGTGACAGGCCTTTTAAAAACACATTCCACATTCACCGATGTGACAGGCTTTAAAAACACATTTCCACATTCACAGATGTGACAGGCTTTAAAAACACATTCCACATTCACCGATGTGACAGGCTTTAAAAACACATTCCACATTCACCGATGTGACAGGCTTTAAAAACACATTCCACATTCACCGATGTGACAGGCTTTAAAAACACATTTCCACATTCACCGATGTGACAGGCTTTTAATAAAACACATCCACATTTCACCGGATGTGACAGGCTTTAAAAAACCATTCCACATTCACCGATGTGACAGGCTTTAAAAACACAATTCCACATTCACCGATTGTTGACAGGCTTTAAAAACACATTCCACATTCACCGATGTGGACCAGGCTTTTAAAAACACATTCCACATTCACCGATGTGACAGGGCTTTTAAATAAAACACATTCCCACATTTCACAGATGTGACAGGCTTAAAAAACACATTCCACATTCACAGATGTGACAGGCTTTAAAAACACATTCCACATTCACAGATGTGACAGGCTTTTTTAAAAACACATTCCACATTCACAGATGTGACAGGCTTTAAAAACACATTCACATTCACAGATGTGACATGCTTTAAAAAACACATTCCACATTCACAGATGTGACAGGCTTAAAAACACATTCCACATTCACCGATGTGACAGCTTTAAAAACACATTCCACATTCACAGATGTGACAGGCTTTAAAAAACACATTCCACATTCACAGATGTGACAGGCTTTAAAAACACATTCCACTTTCACAGATGTGACAGGCTTTAAAAACACATTCCACATTCACAGATGTGACAGGCTTTAAAAACACATTCCACATTCACCGATGTGACAGGCTTTAAAAACACATTCCACATTCACCGATGTGACAGGCTTTAAAACACATTCCACATTCACCGATGTGACAGGCTTTAAAAACACATTCCACATTCACCGATGTGACAGGCTTTAAAACACATTCCACATTCACCGATGTGACAGGCTTTAAAAAAACATTCCACATTCACCGATGTGACAGGCTTTAAAAACACATTCCACATTCACCGATGTGACAGGCTTTAAAAACACATTCCACATTCACCGATGTGACAGGCTTTATAAACACATTCCACATTCACAGATGTGACAGGCTTTAAAAACACATTCCACATTCACCGATGTGACAGGCTTTAAAAACACATTCCACATTCACAGATGTGACAGGCTTTAAAAACACATTCCACATTCACCGATGTGACAGGCTTTAAAAACACATTCCACATTCACCGATGTGACAGGCTTTAAAAACACATTCCACATTCACCGATGTGACAGGCTTTAAAAACACATTCCACATTCACAGATGTGACAGGCTTTAAAAACACATTCCACATTCACCGATGTGACAGGCTTTAAAAACACATTCCACATTCACCGATGTGACAGGCTTTAAAAACACATTCCACATTCACAGATGTGACAGGCTTTAAAAACACATTCCACATTCACAGATGTGACAGGCTTAAAAAACACATTCCACATTCACAGATGTGACAGGCTTTAAAAACACATTCCACATTCACCGATGTGACAGGCTTTAAAAACACATTCCACATTCACCGATGTGACAGGCTTTAAAACACATTCCACATTCACAGATGTGACAGGCTTTAAAAACACATTCCACATTCACCGATGTGACAGGCTTTAAAACACATTCCACATTCACCGATGTGACAGGCTTTAAAAACACATTCCACATTCACCGATGTGACAGGCTTTAAAACACATTCCACATTCACCGATGTGACAGGCTTTAAAAACACATTCCACATTCACCGATGTGACAGGCTTTAAAAACACATTCCACATTCACAGATGTGACAGGCTTTAAAAACACATTCCACATTCACCGATGTGACAGGCTTTAAAAACACATTCCACATTCACCGATGTGACAGGCTTTAAAAACACATTCCACATTCACCGATGTGACAGGCTTTAAAAACACATTCCACATTCACCGATGTGACAGGCTTTAAAACACATTCCACATTCACCGATGTGACAGGCTTTAAAAACACATTCCACATTCACCGATGTGACAGGCTTTAAAAACACATTCCACATTCACCGATGTGACAGGCTTTAAAAACACATTCCACATTCACCGATGTGACAGGCTTTAAAAAAACACATTCCACATTCACCGATGTGACAGGCTTTAAAAACACATTCCACATTCACCGATGTGACAGGCTTTAAAAACACATTCCACATTCACCGATGTGACAGGCTTTAAAAACACATTCCACATTCACCGATGTGACAGGCTTTAAAAACACATTCCACATTCACCGATGTGACAGGCTTTAAAAACACATTCCACATTCACCGATGTGACAGGCTTTAAAAACACATTCCACATTCACCGATGTGACAGGCTTTAAAAACACATTCCACATTCACCGATGTGACAGGCTTTAAAACACATTCCACATTCACCGATGTGACAGGCTTTAAAAACACATTCCACATTCACCGATGTGACAGGCTTTAAAAACACATTCCACATTCACAGATGTGACAGGCTTTAAAAACACATTCCACATTCACCGATGTGACAGGCTTTAAAAACACATTCCACATTCACCGATGTGACAGGCTTTAAAAACACATTCCACATTCACCGATGTGACAGGCTTTAAAAACACATTCCACCATTCACCGATGTGACAGGCTTTAAAAACACATTCCACATTCACCGATGTGACAGGCTTTAAAAACACATTCCACATTCACCGATGTGACAGGCTTTAAAAACACATTCCACATTCACCGATGTGACAGGCTTTAAAACACATTCCACATTCACCGATGTGACAGGCTTTAAAAACACATTCCACATTCACCGATGTGACAGGCTTTAAAAACACATTCCACATTCACCGATGTGACAGGCTTTAAAAACACATTCCACATTCACCGATGTGACAGGCTTTAAAAACACATTCCACATTCACCGATGTGACAGGCTTTAAAAACACATTCCACATTCACCGATGTGACAGGCTTTAAAAACACATTCCACATTCACCGATGTGACAGGCTTTAAAAACACATTCCACATTCACCGATGTGACAGGCTTTAAAAACACATTCCACATTCACCGATGTGACAGGCTTTAAAACACATTCCACATTCACCGATGTGACAGGCTTTAAAAACACATTCCACATTCACCGATGTGACAGGCTTTAAAAACACATTCCACATTCACCGATGTGACAGGCTTTAAAACACATTCCACATTCACCGATGTGACAGGCTTTAAAAACACATTCCACATTCACAGATGTGACAGGCTGTAAAAACACATTCCACATTCACAGATGTGACAGGCTTTAAAAACACATTCCACATTCACAGATGTGACAGGCTTTAAAAACACATTCCACATTCACAGATGTGACAGGCTTTAAAAACACATTTCACATTCACCGATGTGACAGGCTTTAAAAACACATTCCACATTCACAGATGTGACAGCTTTAAAAACACATTCCACATTCACAGATGTGACAGGCTTTAAAAACACATTCCACATTCACAGATGTGACAGGCTTTAAAAACACATTCCACATTCACAGATGTGACAGGCTTTAAAAACACATTCCACATTCACAGATGTGACAGGCTTTAAAAACACATTCCACATTCACCGATGTGACAGGCTTTAAAAACACATTCCACATTCACCGATGTGACAGGCTTTAAAAACACATTCCACATTCACAGATGTGACAGGCTTTAAAAACACATTCCACATTCACAGATGTGACAGGCTTTAAAAACACATTCCACATTCACAGATGTGACAGGCTTAAAAACACATTCCACATTCACAGATGTGACAGGCTTTAAAAACACATTCCACATTCACAGATGTGACAGGCTTTAAAAACACATTCCACATTCACCGATGTGACAGGCTTTAAAAACACATTCCACATTCACAGATGTGACAGGCTTTAAAAACACATTCCACATTCACAGATGTGACAGGCTTTAAAAACACATTCCACATTCACAGATGTGACAGGCTTTAAAAACACATTCCACATTCACAGATGTGACAGGCTTTAAAAACACATACCACATTCACAGATGTGACAGGCTTTAAAAACACATTCCACATTCACAGATGTGACAGGCTTTAAAAACACATTCCACTTTCACAGATGTGACAGGCTTTAAAAACACATTCCACATTCACAGATGTGACAGGCTTTAAAAACACATTCCACATTCACCGATGTGACAGGCTTTAAAAACACATTCCACATTCACCGATGTGACAGACTTTAAAACACATTCCACATTCACCGATGTGACAGGCTTTAAAAACACATTCCACATTCACAGATGTGACAGGCTTTAAAAACACATTCCACATTCACAGATGTGACAGGCTTTAAAAACACATTCCACTTTCACAGATGTGACAGGCTTTAAAAACACATTCCACATTCACAGATGTGACAGGCTTTAAAAACACATTCCACATTCACCGATGTGACAGGCTTTAAAAACACATTCCACATTCACCGATGTGACAGGCTTTAAAAACACATTCCACATTCACCGATGTGACAGGCTTTAAAAACACATTCCACATTCACCGATGTGACAGGCTTTAAAAACACATTCCACATTCACCGATGTGACAGGCTTTAAAAAAACATTCCACATTCACCGATGTGACAGGCTTTAAAAACACATTCCACATTCACCGATGTGACAGGCTTTAAAAACACATTCCACATTCACCGATGTGACAGGCTTTATAAACACATTCCACATTCACAGATGTGACAGGCTTTAAAAACACATTCCACATTCACCGATGTGACAGGCTTTAAAAACACATTCCACATTCACAGATGTGACAGGCTTTAAAAACACATTCCACATTCACCGATGTGACAGGCTTTAAAAACACATTCCACATTCACAGATGTGACAGGCTTTAAAAACACATTCCACATTCACCGATGTGACAGGCTTTAAAAACACATTCCACATTCACAGATGTGACAGGCTTTAAAAACACATTCCACATTCACCGATGTGACAGGCTTTAAAAACACATTCCACATTCACAGATGTGACAGGCTTTAAAAACACATTCCACATTCACCGATGTGACAGGCTTTAAAAACACATTCCACATTCACCGATGTGACAGGCTTTAAAAACACATTCCACATTCACAGATGTGACAGGCTTTAAAAACACATTCCACATTCACAGATGTGAAAAAAAATATAAATAAAAAATAATAATAATATATTAAAAATATATATATATATACATAATTATTTTTAAAAAAATATATATATATATAAAGCTTGCAGCAGCACTATCAAGGTTCTTATTAGCTTTTTCCAGCCTTAGCTGAGGCGACAAGCAAATAATTAGTCTTTAGATTTTACAGCACCTTACACAACATGTATCTGCTCATTTCCCTAATCTCCCCATTCACTCTGTCCAATTTGAAATATAGTTGAGTAGTGGAGACCAGGGTCTATCAAAATTGGGCTGTCTCTTGCGGAGGTCATAAGTGAGCATTTCAAGAGGGAGAAAGTCAACAATCTGGTCAATCCACATTTTAAATGTAGGAGGGGTATTAGAGGCCCACAATAGAAGAATACATTTCTTAGCAAAGTATGTAATAGTCATAAGCAAATTTTCTCTGTCAGGATCAAGAACAATGTCCTGCTGGGCATTAAGAAGATAGATACACGGGGTCATACCAAACTGGACATCTAGTATTTTCTGTGCAGCAGTATGTATAGATTGCCAGATTCTGGCAATCTCTCTACAATTCCAAAATACATGCATATAGGTTCCACTTTCAGAGGTACGAAAAACAAGTTTTGATGACTCCAATCTAAGTGTATGTAAACTTCCGACTTCAACTGTACATGCTTTTTCCACAGTAGAGCTTTACAATTGTACTTGTTTGTAGTATTAGTAGGAAACAGTGATGAGCCTACAGTATGTTACCTTGAATTTGTCTTACATTCGAGGCTCAGTATCTACTCAGCCAAAGCTGCCTAGTTATGCAATTAAAGGTTGCAAGCACAAGAACTCACAGTTTCCCTTCTTATGTTTGGACTGAATGACAACCGACATATGATTCAGTTTGACATAAATAAATAGGAAGTAATCCGTTAGGTCTCACAAGACCAAATTAATGTTTACTTGAAAAACATTGCACACCTGAAGTACAGTCTCTATTGCAAAGTGCAAAAGTGAATTCCTCTAGTCCAGTGTTTCCCAAACTTTTTATAGCACCGTACTCTTCAAACATTCAACCTCCAGCTGCGTACCCCCGTTAAGCACCAGGGTCAGCGCACTATCAAATGTTGTTTTTTTGCCATCATTTTAAGCCTGTCACACACACACTATACGATGCATTTAATAAACATAAGAATTAGTGTGAGTTTCTGTTACAACCCGGCTCTTAGGAAGTGACAAAGAGCTCTTATAGGACCAGGGCACAAATAATAATATAATAATAACCAATAATTTTGCTCTTTATTTAGCCAGCTTACATATAAAACGTTATTTTATCATCAAAAATGGTGAATAACTCACCACAGGTTAATGAGAAGGGTGTGCTTGAAGGATGAACATAACTCTGCAATGTTGGGTTGTATTGGAGAGTCTCAGTCTTAAATCATTTTCCACACACAGTCTTAGTTTTCATGCTTGTGAGGGCCGAGAATCCACTCTCACATGGGTACGTGGTTGCAAAGGGCATCAGTGTCTTAACAGCGCCATTTTCCAAGGCAAGAAACTCTGAGCACAGCCCAATCCAGAAATCTGGCAGTGGCTTCTGATTAAATTCAATTTTCACAGAACCGCTTGTTGCAATTTTGATGAGGCTCTCTTGTTCAGATATTGGTAAGTGGACTGGAGGCAGGGCATGAAAGGGATAACGAATCCAGTTGTTTGTGTCGTCCGTTTCGGGAAAGTACCTGCGTAATTGCTCACCCAGCTCACTCAGGAGCTTCACTATATCACATTTGACATTGTCCGTAAGTGTGAGTTCATTTGCACACAAAAAAATCAAACAATGATGGAAAGACCTGTGTGTTGTCCTTGTTAATACAGACCGAAAAGAGCTCCAACTTCTTGATCATAGCCTCAATTTTGTCCCGCACATTGAATATAGTTGCAAGAGCGTCCCTGTAATCCTAGATTCAGATCATTCAAGCGAGAAAAAACATCACCCAGATAGGCCAGTCGTGTGAGAAACTCATCATTGTGCAAGATGTCAAGTGACAATTATGGTCAGTAAAGAAAACTTTGAGCTTGTCTCTCAATTTAAAAAAATGTGTCAATACTTTGCCCCTTGATAACCAGCGCACTTCTGTATGTTGTAAAATCATATGATATGGTCGCTGCCCATATCATTGCATAATGCAGAAAATACACAAGAGTTCAGGGGCCTCGCTTTAACAAAGTTAACCATTTTCACTGTAGTGTCCGAAACCTATTTCAAGCTGTTGGCAGCAAGAGCCTCTCGGTGGATGCTGCAGTGTACCCAAGTGGCGTCGGGAGCAACTGCTTGCACGTGAGTTACCACTCCACTATGTCTCCCTGTCATGGCTTTGGTGCCATCAGTACAAATAGCAACACATCTTGACCACCAAAGTCCATTTCATGTCAGAAATGCGAAGCAGTAATTGTTTCAAAACATCTCCTGCCATGTCACTGATGCGTCGTGAAACAGTGTTGTTTGATGAAGGTTTTGTCTGTATAGTTTTTTGGTCTTTTCCCCCAGCATTGTCCCAGCCATATCCGCGGCAGCAGGAATAATTAAGTCCTCCACAATAATATGTGGCTTGCCTGTCCTAGCCACTTGGTAGCTCACCATATAAGATGTTTCTAGCCCCTTCTTATTAATGGTATCTATTGCTTTTATACATGTCTTACTACTAGAAAGTTGTCTTTATTCTTGCTCACAAAACTCCAGTGGCTTATTTTCCAAATTGTCATGTTTCGTTTCTAAATGTCTGTGCAAGAGTGAAGGTTTCCCGCGAGAGAGTAACGGTTAATGTGATTGGATGTTAATTATTTGACTAGGCTACCTATATTTGACATTGTGTTGTTATTTCGCTGAACACTAGATGGTTCTATTTTATTTTTGGCAGTGAAACAAGGCTACTCAGGCAACAACAAAAACACACCCAAATGTATAGCCCCATTGGAAAATATAAATGTACTGTTTGAAAATGTGAAGAAGAAAAAAAGTGTTGATGGAGACAAGCGAAGAATAAAAGCCAGAACTATATTAGCTCCACACTTATAAGGGGTGCCCTTACAAAAATGTCCTACAGGATGCTCCTGCAGGAGTATGAATTGTCCTGCAGAAATGTTGAAAATCCTGGACAAACGTGACAATTCCTGCTGGATTCCAAGTAATTCCAGGTTGAATTCTGCAGGACCAAAACCAATTCCTGCAGGAATCATGCAGGACTGAAACCTTCAGGTTTTTGATATTCGTACAGGAATCAAATCAAACTTTATTTGTCACATGCGCCAAATACCGTGAAATGATTACCGTGAAATGCTTACTTACATGTCCATAACCAACAATGCAGTTCAAGAAAGAGTTAAGAAAAAGTTGACAAAATAAAAGTAAAAAATTATAAAAACAGGTTAGTCGTGTGGTAAGTTTGTGCATGAAGTTAGAGGGAAAGTGACTATGCATAGATATGGCAATACAGTACCTGTAGGACCAAGTACATTCCTGCAGGAATCCTGCAGGACCAAAACCTGCAGGATTTTGTTATTAAGTACAGGATAAGTTAGAAAAGAGACTTTAGACAACAGAGAAAAGACACTTTAAAAAAAAATTGTGCAATATCAGACATTTCAACTCATTTGTAATGTAATCATTGACAATGTCCACGTGCAATAAATAATTTATATTTGATAGATACCAACACAGTTGATAATGGTTTCAGTAGGCCCACACTTCAGTGAATGTAATAATGATTTATATATCATGATGTCATTTTAAGAAACACCTTCATTCATACATACTCAAAATAAATCAATACAATGTCAAAAATAAATAAAAAGTTGTGTACAGTGAAGTCTACCTCCCATTTGTTGGGCTGTAAATAGATGTAGTTCCCTTGTACACCTGGGATGTCTTTCAGGTAAACTAGGGTATCCTAGCCTTCACATTTCTTCAACAAACCTTTTGTTAGTTTGGTTTGATAAATGTACGAAACAGAGCAATGTACAAAAGTGCATTAGCCATCGTTATTTCTCTTCCAAACCAGGACCTACGATGGTATTTGGACTCAAACCACAGTGTAGTCATTCGCCGACACATGCCAAGTAAGATGCCGTGCATGTCATCAAAAGCAAACATTAAAGGAGATGGGCCCTTAACATCATGTATGAGGTTCCCTGACTCTATCACCAAGGCAACCTCTCTGTGGTGTTTAGTGTGTGTGCGTGGCTCTGGCTCACTCTATCACCAAGCCAACCTCTGTGCGGTGTTTAGTGTGTGCGCGTGGCTCTGGCTCACTCTATCACCAAGGCAACCTCTCTGCAGTATTTAGTGTCTGTAGGTGGCTCTGGCTCACTCTATCCCCAAGGCAACCTCTCTGCAGTATTTAGTGTCTGTAGGTGGCTCTGGCTCACTCTATCACCAAGGCAACCTCTCTGCCGTGTTTAGTGTCTGTAGGTGGCTCTGGCTCACTCTATCACCAAGGCAACCTCTCTGTGGTGTTTTGCATCTGTAGGTGGCTCTGGCTCACTCTATCACCAAGGCAACCTCTCTGCCGTGTTTAGTGTCTGTAGGTGGCTCTGGCTCACTCTATCACCAAGGCAACCTCTCTGTGGTGTTTTGTATCTGTAGGTGGCTCTGGCTCACTCTATCACCAAGGCAACCTCTCTGCGGTGTTTTGTATCTGTGGGTGTCTCTGGCTCACTCTGTCACCAAGGCAACCTCTCTGCAGTGTTTTGTATCTGTGGGTGGCTCTGGCTCACTCTATCACCAAGGCAACCTCTCTGCGGTGTTTTGTATCTGTGGGTGGCTCTGGCTCACTCTATCACCAAGGCAACCTCTCTGCGGTGTTTTGTATCTGTAGGTGTCTCTGGCTCACTCTATCACCAAGGCAACCTATCTGCTGTGTTTTGTATCTGTGGGTGGCTCTGGCTCACTCTATCACCAAGGCAACCTCTCTGCGGTGTTTTGTATCTGTAGGTGGCTCTGGCTCACTCTATCACCAAGGCAACCTCTCTGCTGTGTTTTGTATCTGTAGGTGGCTCTGGCTCACTCTATCACCAAGGCCACCTCTCTGCGGTGTTTTGTGTCTGTGGGTGGCTCTGGCTCACTCTCAAGCGGATACACTCTAGTGAACCCATTTCCCTTTTCTAACACTTCTCCTTTGTGATAGCACCAGTTGCATCCATGTTCACCATTGAATTGTTTGATATTCTGTCCTTTGCAGGCAGCGGGAGAATCACAAATACATAGTAAACTGTACACAGGTACATTGGTGGGTGTCCCTCTTAACTGGCCTGTCAAGTCCTCAACCCTCATGTGAAACACACTCAAACACAAAGGGCTAAAGGAAATCATTCATTTCTGTGCTCTTTGGCCCAAAGCACAGCCCCACACGAATGATGTGCTACGCTCTTAGGTTTGGGGGAAGTAAATAAACTGTGACTTGTAGGGGCCAGACGTGAAAGGGAGAGGACTTGAATACTGAAACGCCATATACATTCAATGAGAGTAAAAGTTTCATTAAATCAGTGTCATTAAGGGCATCTATTGACTTGTATAGTGCACCATCATAAATGTCATCTATACTATCTGGGCTGCTCTTGGACCTACAATACTTATATTCTGTGTCACAGAATTTGGGGTCTGATAACTTTTCCTCGTTGTTTTTTCACTGATCATTTCATGAACACTGATCCACTCTTGACAAGAGATGGCATATCCCCAGGGAGGCAACAACATGATGTGCAATGATCTGGCACTTCACTGCCAAAGAAATACTGGCATGTTGGACAAATATACTGCGTAACCGGGGACACCATGCGTAAGGCTGGTGCCATGTACACCGGCCCGAGGAGACGCACTGGAGACCAGATGCGCTGAGCCGGCTTCATGGCACCTGGCTCGATGCCCACTCTAGCCCGGCCGATACGAGACGCTGGGATGTACACCGGGGACACTGTGCACCTCACGGCACACCACGGTGCCTGCCCGGTCCCTCTCTCTCTCCGGTAAGCACGGGAAGTTGGCGCAGGTCTCCTACCTGCCTTCACCACACTCCCCGTGTGCTCCCCCCAATACATTTTTGGGGCTGCCTCTTGGGCTTCCAGCCGCGCTGCCGTGCTGCCTCCTCATACCACCGCCTCTCGGCTTTCGCTGCCTCCAGCTCAGCCTTGGGGCGACGATATTCTCCAGCCTGTGCCCATGGTCCCTTACCATCCAGAATCTCCTCCCAAATCCATGAGTCCTGCGATCGCTGCTGCCCGTTACCACGCTAGAAGGATCGGAGGACCAAAACCAAGCAAGAAGGATCGGAGGACCAAAACCAAGCAAGAAGGATCGGAGGACCAAAACCAAGCAAGAAGGATCGGAGGACCAAAACGCAGCATGGTAAGTGTCCATAATTTAATGAAGCAAAATGAACACTGAACAAAAACAATAAGCAACAAACAACAAACATTCCCGTAAGGTGAATTACAAACACTAAACAGGAAATAAATACCCATGAAACCCAGGTGGAAAAAGGCTACCTAAGTATGATTCTCAATCAGAGACAACTAACGACACCTGCCTCTGATTGAGAACCATACTAGCCGAACACAAAAACCAACATAGACTGCCCACCCCAACTCACGCCCTGACCATACTAAAACAAAGACAAAACAATGGAACTAAGGTCAGAACGTGACAGGAATAAGCTTTGTCGTGCCCTCTTCACGACTGTATTGGTGTGTTTGGACCAATCTAATTTGTTGTTGATGTGGACACCAAGGAATTTGAAGCTCTCAACCTGCTCCACTACAGCCCCGTCGATGAGAATGGGGGCGTGCTCGGTTCTCCTTTTCCTGTAGTCCACAATCATCTCCTTAGTCTTGGTTACGTTGAGGGATAGGTTGTTATTCTGGCACCACCCGGCCAGGTCTCTGACCTCCTCCCTATAGGCTGTCTCGTCGTTGTCGGTGATCAGGCCTACCACTGTTGTGTCGTCAGCAAACTTAATGATGGTGTTGGAGTCGTGCCTGGCCATGCAGTTGTGGGTGAACAGGGAGTACAGGAGGGGACTGAGCACGCAACCCTGGGGAGCTCCTGTGTTGAGGATCAGTGTGACAGATGTGTTGCCACCTACCCTCGCCACCTGGGGTCGGCCCGTCATGAAGTCCAGGATCTAGTTGCAGAGGGAGGTGTTTAGTCCCAGGTTCCTTAGCTTAGTGATGAGCTTTGAGGGCACTATGGTGTTGTACGCTGAGCTGTAGTCAATGAATAGCATTCTCATATAGGTGTTCCTTTTGTCCAGGTGGGAAAGGGCAGTGTGGTGTGCAATAGAGATGGCATCATCTGTGGATCTGTTTGGGCAGTATGCGATTTGGAGTGGGTCTAGGGTTTCTGGGATAATGGTGTTGATGTGAGCCATGACCAGCCTTTCAAAGCACTTCATGGCTACGGACGTGAGTGCTACGGGTCTGTAGTCATTTAGGCAGGTTGCCTTTGTGTTCTTGGGCACAGGGACTATGGTGGTCTGCTTGAAGCATGTTGGTATTACAGACTCAATCAGGGACATGTTGAAAATGTCAGTGAAGACATCTGCCAGTTGGTCAGCACAAGCCCGGAGCACACGTCCTGGTGTGTTTTACCTGTACTTTGGTATTGTTCCCATTTACTGAGCCTACCACCTAGTCTTGTGGTAAGAGTTTATTTTTTGAAGTCAGAAGGTTGGGTGTTCGATCCTGGCCAAGCCATACCAAGTTTTAAGAAAATGTGACCGTATAATCTCTGTTAGGCACTCAGCATTAAATATATTGCACAGTGGATATTTTAAACACCATCCCGAAAATATCTGACCTGTTGAGGAACTACATTCTCATTTTACCTAAAAACCTGCCAACTTCTAGAGGCCCTCTTCACCGCAGAGACAACAATTTTGCTGTTTTGAAGCACATTTCCTGCCATTCTACACATTTTTTCCATGGTGCTGAGAGAACAACAGCAGTTTCAAAGCTAATTTCCTCCAATTCTATACATTTTCCATGGTGCTGAGAGAACAACAGCAGTTTTAAAGCTAATTTCCTCCAATTCTATACATTTTCCATGGTGCTGAGAGAACAACAGCAGTTTCAAAGCTAATTTCCTCCAATTCTATACATTTTCCATGGTGCTGAGAGAACAACAGCAGTTTCAAAGCTAATTTCCTCCAATTCTATACATTTTCCAATGGCTTACGTCATGTTCTTATGCTATTTACATGTTGTTGTTGTTTAGACAGAGATTCTTATCCAGAGCGACTGGAGTAGTGAGTGCATACATTTTTTTATGTTTTCATACTGAGTAATTCAAACATTATAACAAAATCAATGGTGGCCCCCATGCCATTTTTTACATTTTTGATTCTTCTTGACTGTGTAGTTTTATTATGGTTGTTCTAAGTTCTCAAACATGATCTGATTTAAAAAATATATTTCTCCATTATAATGTCAATATGCTTTACATCTGGATTTAGTCATTTAAGTTTACACTAAAAATGTTTTACCATGATGCTTTTTTTGTATTTATTTTAAATCAATATACATACACAAACATATATTCATAGATACACACACACATATACACTACCATTCAAAAGTTTGGGGTAACTTAGAAATGTCCTTGGTTTTGAAAGAAAAGCAATTTTTTTGTCCATTACAATAACATCAAATTGATCCGAAATACAGTGTAGACATTGTTAATGTTGTAAATTACTATTGTAGCTGGAAACTGCAGATTTTTTATGGAATATCTACATAGACATAGAGGTCCATTATCAGCAACCATCAATCCTGTGTTCCAATGGTACGTTGTGTTAGCTAATCCAAGTTGATAATTTTAAAAGGCTAATTGATCATTAGAAAACCCTTTTGCAATTATGTTAGCACAGCTAAAAACTGTTGTCCTGATTAAAGAAGCAATAAAACGGGCCTTCTTTAGACTAGTTGAGTATCTGGAGCATCCACATTTGTGGGTTCGATTACAGCCTCAAATTGGCCAGAAACAAATAACTTTCTTCTGAAACTCTTCAGTCTATTCTTGTTCTAAGAAATTAAGGCTCTTCCATGTGAGAAATTGGCAAGTGTCACGTTCTGACCTGTTCCTTTGTTTTGTCTTTTGTTTTAGTATGGTCAGGGCGTGAGTTGGGTGGGTTGTCTATGTTAGTTTGTCTATGATTTTCTATTTCTGTGTTTGGCCTGGTATGGTTCTCAATCAGAGGCATCTGTCGAGAACCATATTTAGGTAGCCTGTTTTCCATTGTGTTTTGTGGGTGGTTATTTTCAGTCTTAGCGTGTCTGCACCAGACAGAACTGTTTCGGTTGTTTCTTTGTTGTTTGTTATTCAGTGTTCCGTTTTTTCATTAAATAAGATGAACACTTACCACGCTGCGCTTTGGTCTTCTCCTTCATCCAACAGCCGTTACAGCAAGAAACATCTAGTCCTACCAGAACCTTTGGTTGAGCCTTTGAAAGAAGTCCAAGTCCAAATAAATATTTGTAATCCAAGAAAATACAGACAGTAATCCCAATGGAACCCCAAGTATAAAGTCTAACAGAAAATGTAAAGGTCCAACAGAAGTGCTGGCTCCAAACTATTCTCAGCCTATTTTTCCACTAAAGTAGTGTGGAATCTGGAGTAAAGAGGCCTGACGACCCTCTTTGTAACAAACAATGCTAGGCTCTCCTGGATAAATTAGCCTGCAGTCTAATTCAAGATGGCACCTTTTGGTTGCCAATATAGTTATAGTGTGTAAAAATTGTCTTGGCCAAGTACGTACAGTGCATTTGGAAAGTATTAAGACCCCTTGACTTTTTCCCCCCAAAAATGTACCTCATCAATCTACACACAACACACAAAACGTTTTTGCAAATGTATTAAAAATAGAAAAACGGAAATAGCACAATTAAACAAGTATTCAGACCCTTTACCCAGTACTTTGTTGAAACACCTTTGGCAGTAATTACAGCCTTGAGTCTTATTGGTTATGACGCTACAAGCTTGACACACCTGTATTTGGTGAGTTTCTCTCATTCTTCTCTGCAGATCTTCTCAAGTTCTGTCAGGTTGGATGGGAAGCGTTGCTGCACAGCTATTTTCAGGTCTCTCCAGAGATGTTAGATCGGGTTCAAGTACGGGCTCTACCTGGGTCACTCAAGGACATTCAGAGACTTGTCCCGAAGCCACTCCTGCATTGTCTTGCCTGTGTGCTTAGGGTCGTTGTCCTGTTGGAAGGTGAACCTTCACCCCAGTCTGAGGTCCTGAACGGTGTGAAGCTGGTTTTCATAAAGGATGTCTCTGTACTTTGCTCCGTTCATCTTTCCCTCAATCCTGACTAGTCTCCAAGTCCCTGCCACTGAAATACATCCTCACAGCATAATGCTGCCACCACCATGCTTCCCAGTAGGGATGGTGCCAGGTTTCCTCCAGACGTGACCCTTTGCCTTCACGCCAAAGTGTTACATTTTGGTTTGTCAGACCAGAGAATCTTGTTTCTCATGGCCTGGGAGTCTTTAGGTGCCTATTGGCAAACTCCAAGCGGGCTGACATGTGCCTTTTACTGAGTGGCTTCCGTCTGGCCTTCTCCATCATAAAGGCCTGATTTGTGGCGTGCTGCAGAGATGGTTGTCCTTCTGGAAGGTTCTCACATCTCCACAGAGGAACTCTGGAGCTCTGTCAGAGTGACCATTTGCAAAAATGTCTAAAAATATGTCTTTCCTTCTTCATTGTGAGGTATTGTGTGTAGATGGTCACCTCACTGACCAAGGCCCTTCTCCACTGATTGCTCAGTTTGGCCGGATGGCCAGCTCTAGGAAGAGTCTTCTTCCATTTAAGAATGATTAAGGCCACTGTGATCTTGGGGATCTTCAATGCTGCAGACATTTTTTGGTACATTTCCCTAGATCTGTGGCTCAGCACAATCCTGTCTCAGAGCTCTACGTACAATTCCTTCAACCTCATAGCTTTGTTTTTTCTTTATCAATATTATTATTTTTACCCCTCTTTCTCCCAAATTTCGTGGTATCCAATTGGTAGTTACAGTCTTGTCTCACCGCTGCAACTCCCGTAAGGACTCGGGAGAGGCGAACGTCGAGAGCCGTGCAACCTCCGAAACACAACCCAACCAAGCAGCACTGCTTCTTGACACAATACCCACTTAACCCGGAAGCCAGCCGCACCAATGTGTGGAGGAAGGAGACACCGTACACTTGGCGACCGTGTCAGCATGCACTGCGCCCGGCTCGCCACAGGAGTCACTAGTGCGCGATTGGACAAGGACATCCCTGCTAGCCAAACCCTCCCCTAAACCGGACGACACTGGGCCAATTGTGCGCCGCCCCATGGGTCTCCCATTCGCTGCCGGCTGCGACAGAGCCTGGACTCGAACCCAGAATCTCTAGAAGCACAGCCTTAGACCTCTCTGGAGACCGGCTTGATTATTTTCTATGACATGCACTGTCAACTGTGGAAACTTATAGACAGGTGTGTGCCTTTCCAAATAAAGTCCAATCAATTGAATTTACCACAGGTGGACTCCAATCAGGTTGTGGAAACATCTCAAGGATGATCAATGGAAACCGGATGCACCTGAGCTCAATTTCGAGTCTCATAGCAAAGGGTCTGAGTACTTATATTAATAAAGAATCTGTTTATTATTTTTAATACATTTGCAAAAATGTATTAAACGTTTCTTTTTCTCTCTATGTTTTCATGATAACACGTTACAACGATACAGTACTCAACATGTGTCACCGTTACAGGACCTTATTGATATGTACAGTGATTGCACATTGTATATGAAAACAACTCAGTTGATGCATATGGAATGCAAAGGACAGATGGTTAATTTGCTGGCTGGTCAATTCTCTCTCCCTGTGGGATGATGTGTGAACAGCTTGTATTTTCGAATCTGTTCATGGGTCAGTGAATGCCAAAGAGATCAGGTTCCCCATCTTCACAAGGTGCATCTGAACTGACTGCGCTTAGACAACATTGGAGTTAGACCTATCAAATTTCCCAGCTGATTATACAACAGAGGAGTTCAAAGGACATGTCCAATTTAGTTGCTTAAGAGAACTTTTCACTTTGGAATTTCAGACTTGATTTTCCCTTATGAAAAATGTTTCAGTCCCTACAAAAATGGCCATGAATTATAATCCACATTTCCTGTTGCTGCAGGATTCTTTTCCTGCTGTAGCAAACTGGCTCAAATTAAGATCCTACATCTGTAGCAGGCTTGGATAGAAGCCACATTAAAATGCTGTTTATGAATTCAGAAGTTGGATTGTTTCAGAGAAATGAAAAAGCTGCACATTTCAATGGGTTGTTGGGATGATGATTTTGCTTCTACAAATGCTGCTGGTGCTCTTAATTTTTTGTTTGATTTGTTTGTAAATTGTTTGATAATATAGACACGCAGAGATATATGAAAATAGTAAAAATAGTTGAGTTCTCCATATGCCTTATTTCAAACAACAATAAAAAAAGTTCAGATTTGCTTTATCAGAACAAGCTATTACCCCTCAAATATGATCTAAATCCAAAAGAAGGAAGTTTTTCAACTTGAGATCGTGTTCTTCATGGGGAAATTATTTCGAAATATATATATATATATATTTTTTTTATTTCACCTTTATTTAACCAGGTAGGCTAGTTGAGAACAAGTTCTCATTTGCAACTGCGACCTGGCCAAGATAAAGCATAGCAGTGTGAGCATACAACAAAGAGTTACACATGGAGTAAACAATTAACAAGTCAATAACACAGTAGAAAACAAAGGGGGGGTCTATATGCAATGTGTGCAAAAGGCATGAGGAGGTAGGCAAATAATTACAATTTTGCAGATTAACACTGGAGTGATAAAAGATCAGATGGTCATGTACAGGTAGAGATATTGGTGTGCAGAAGAGCAGAAAAGTAAATAAATAAAAACAGTATGGGGATGAGGTAGGTGAAAAGGGTGGGCTATTTACCAATAGACTATGTACAGCTGCAGCGATCGGTTAGCTGCTCAGATAGCTGATGTTTGAAGTTGGTGAGGGAGATAAAAGTCTCCAACTTCAGCGATTTTTGCAATTCGTTCCAGTCACAGGCAGCAGAGTACTGGAACGAAAGGCGGCCAAATGAGGTGTTGGCTTTAGGGATGATCGGTGAGATACACCTGCTGGAGCGCGTGCTACGTATGGGTGTTGCCATCGTGACCAGTGAGCTGAGATAAGGCGGAGCTTTACCTAGCATAGACTTGTAGATGACCTGGAGCCAGTGGGTCTGGCGACGAATATGTAGCGAGGGCCAGCCGACTAGAGCATACAAGTCGCAGTGGTGGGTGGTATAAGGTGCTTTAGTGACAAAACGGATGGCACTGTGATAGACTGCATCCAGTTTGCTGAGTAGAGTGTTGGAAGCCATTTTGTAGATGACATCGCCGAAGTCGAGGATCGGTAGGATAGTCAGTTTTACTAGGGTAAGCTTGGCGGCTTGAGTGAAGGAGGCTTTGTTGCGGAATAGAAAGCCGACTCTTGATTTGATTTTCGATTGGAGATGTTTGATATGAGTCTGGAAGGAGAGTTTGCAGTCTAGCCAGACACCTAGGTACTTATAGACGTCCACATATTCTAGGTCGGAACCATCCAGGGTGGTGATGCTAGTCGGGCATGCAGGTGCAGGCAGCGACCGGTTGAAAAGCATGCATTTGGTTTTACTAGCGTTTAAGAGCAGTTGGAGGCCACGGAAGGAGTGTTGTATGGCATTGAAGCTTGTTTGGAGGTTAGATAGCACAGTGTCCAAAGACGGGCCGAAAGTATATAGAATGGTGTCGTCTGCGTAGAGGTGGATCAGGGAATCGCCCGCAGCAAGAGCAACATCATTGATATACACAGAGAAAAGAGTCGGCCCGAGAATTGAACCCTGTGGCACCCCCATAGAGACTGCCAGAGGACCGGACAGCATGCCCTCCGATTTGACACACTGAACTCTGTCTGCAAAGTAATTGGTGAACCAGGCAAGGCAGTCATCCGAAAAACCGAGGCTACTGAGTCTGCCGATAAGAATATGGTGATTGACAGAGTCGAAAGCCTTGGCAAGGTCGATGAAGACGGCTGCACAGTACTGTCTTTTATCGATGGCGGTTATGATGTCGTTTAGTACCTTGAGTGTGGCTGAGGTGCACCCATGACCGGCTCGGAAACCAGATTGCACAGCGGAGAAGGTACGGTGGGATTCGAGATGGTCAGTGACCTGTTTGTTGACTTGGCTTTCGAAGACCTTAGATAGGCAGGGCAGGATGGATATAGGTCTGTAACAGTTTGGGTCCAGGGTGTCTCCCCCTTTGAAGAGGGGGATGACTGCGGCAGCTTTCCAATCCTTGGGGATCTCAGACGAGATGAAAGAGAGGTTGAACAGGCTGGTAATAGGGGTTGCGACAATGGTGGCAGATAGTTTCAGAAATAGAGGGTCCAGATTGTCAAGCCCAGCTGATTTGTACGGGTCCAGGTTTTGCAGCTCTTTCAGAACATCTGCTATCTGGATTTGGGTAAAGGAGAACCTGGAGAGGCTTGGGCGAGGAGCTGCGGGGGGGGCGGAGCTGTTGGCAGAGGTTGAAGTAGCCAGGCGGAAGGCATGGCCAGCCGTTGAGAAATGCTTATTGAAGTTTTCGATAATCATGGATTTATCAGTGGTGACCGTGTTACCTAGCCTCAGTGCAGTGGGCAGCTGGGAGGAGGTGCTCTTGTTCTCCATGGACTTCACAGTGTCCCAGAACTTTTTGGAGTTGGAGCTACAGGATGCAAACTTCTGCCTGAAGAAGCTGGCCTTAGCTTTCCTGACTGACTGCGTGTATTGGTTCCGGACTTCCCTGAACAGTTGCATATCACGGGGACTATTCGATGCTATTGCAGTCCGCCACAGGATGTTTTTGTGCTGGTCGAGGGCAGCCAGGTCTGGGGTGAACCAAGGGCTGTATCTGTTCTTAGTTCTGCATTTTTTGAACGGAGCATGCTTATCTAAAATGGTGAGGAAGTTACTTTTAAAGAATGACCAGGCATCCTCAACTGACGGGATGAGGTCAATGTCCTTCCAGGATACCCGGGCCAGGTCGATTAGAAAGGCCTGCTCACAGAAGTGTTTTAGGGAGCGTTTGACAGTTATGAGGGGTGGTCGTTTGACTGCGGCTCCGTAGCGGATACAGGCAATGAGGCAGTGATCGCTGAGATCCTGGTTGAAGACAGCGGAGGTGTATTTGGAGGGCCAGTTGGTCAGGATGACGTCTATGAGGGTGCCCTTGTTTACAGAGTTAGGGTTGTACCTGGTGGGTTCCTTGATGATTTGTGTGAGATTGAGGGCATCTAGCTTAGATTGTAGGACTGGCGGGGTGTTAAGCATATCCCAGTTTAGGTCACCTAACAGAACAAACTCTGAAGCTAGATGGGGGGCGATCAATTCACAAATGGTGTCCAGGGCACAGCTGGGAGCTGAGGGGGGTCGGTAGCAGGCGGCAACCGTGAGAGACTTGTTTCTGGAGAGAGTAATTTTCAAAATTAGTAGTTCGAACTGTTTGGGTATGGACCTGGAAAGTATGACATTACTTTGCAGGCTATCTCTGCAGTAAACTGCAACTCCTCCCCCTTTGGCAGTTCTATCTTGACGGAAGATGTTATAGTTGGGTATGGAAATCTCTGAATTTTTGGTGGCCTTCCTGAGCCAGGATTCAGACACAGCAAGGACATCAGGGTTAGCAGAGTGTGCTAAAGCAGTGAGTAAGACAAACTTAGGGAGGAGGCTTCTGATGTTGACATGCATGAAACCAAGGCTTTTTCGAACACAGAAGTCAACAAATGAGGGTGCCTGGGGACATGCAGGGCCTGGGTTTACCTCCACATCACCCGCGGAACAGAGAAGGAGTAGTATGAGGGTGCGGCTAAAGGCTATCAAAACTGGTCGCCTAGAGCGTTGGGGACAGAGAATAAGAGGAGCAGGTTTCTGGGCATGGTAGAATATATTCAGGGCATAATGCGCAGACAGGGGTATGGTGGGGTGCGGGTACAGCGGAGGTAAGCCCAGGCACTGGGTGATGATGAGAGAGGTTGTATCTCTGGACATGCTGGTAGTAATGGGTGAGGTCACCGCATGTGTGGGAGGTGGGACAAAGGAGTTATCAGGGGTATGAAGAGTGGAACTAGGGGCTCCATTGTGAACTAAAACAATGATAACTAACCTGAACAACAGTCTACAAGGCATATTGACATTTGAGAGAGACATACAGCGAGGCATACAGTAATCACAGGTGTTGAATTGGGAAAGCTAGCTAAAACAGTAGGTGAGACAACAGCTAATCAGCTAGCACAACAACAGCAGGTAAAATGGCATAGACTAGGCAACGGGGCCAACAGATAAAACAAACAAGCAGAATGGAGTACCGTGATTTATGGACAGTCCAGCGTGCATCAGCTATGTAGCCAAGAGATCAGTGTCCAGGGGGCAGCGGTGGATGGGGAAGGGAAGCTGGACTGGCGAGTGTTATCCAGGTAAAAAAAAACGAACAATGACTAAATAGCTTGTAGCTAGTTAGCTGGTTAGCTTCTGGAGGTTCTTGAGTGTGTTCTAAAAATAAATAAAAAATAATAGCGATTCCGTATCACATTGGGTGAGGCAGGTTTCCGGAAGGTATAAACAAATTAAAAGTCAAAAGAGATAGAAAGTAAATATGGGTCCGGTGGGCGTTTGGGACGCGGCGATTCAGGCGGTTAGCAGGCCTGTGCTAACAAGCTAACAGTTTGTAGGCCCGGGCTAGACAAGGTAGCAGTTAGCGGACCGGAGCTGGACAAGCTAGCAGTTAGCAGGCCGAATTAGCAAGCAGGGAGATAGCGAGGGCTAGAGAGTTAGCCTTTGGGGACGTCGCGATGGGGTGAGTCTGTTTATTCCTCTTCATGCGGTGACATCGATAGACCGGTCGTGGGCCCGGGTATTGTAGCTCAGGAGTATGCTACGGTGGTAGCGCAGGCCGGGCTAGCTTCAAGCTAAGTGGGTGGAAACGCTAGCCAGGTGTAATCATCCGGGGTTGCGGTTTAGCTAGATAGCTAGTTGTGAAGATCCAGCGTATTTGGAAGCTTAGGTTTAGCAAAATGTTTTTAAAGGGATAGCTATGTAAAAAACGAAAAATATGTAAAAAACGAAAAATAAACAAAATATAAACAACATATACAGGGACACGACACGACAGGACGACTTACTGCTACGCCATCTTGGATCAGGACAAATGAAAATGACTGGATTTAATTTCATTCTGGCTACACACAGAACTTGTTTTGTTACACGCTAAAGTCTAACCTGAAGCAAATTCAGTGAAATGTAGTACTAAATCCAATCTTGTTAGATTGAAATATTACTACGGAAAGATACATTTCCCCACTTATGCGGAGCCCTTGAACAAAACACCAATGTAGGATATATTTTTCCAAAAACCACGCCTCCAAACCAAAAGTAGTGTGATCATACAAAAGAGAGTAAGGGTGCCTAGGCCTTAGGGCAGTTAGAGGGAATGTTGTTTTGGAGGACAGATAGTCTCTTGACAGTGATTGAAAGTACTGTGTCACTTATTTGGGCTTGGAGGGGTTCACAGTG
Organism: Oncorhynchus kisutch; assembly: GCF_002021735.2. Lineage (NCBI taxonomy): Eukaryota > Metazoa > Chordata > Actinopteri > Salmoniformes > Salmonidae > Oncorhynchus > Oncorhynchus kisutch. The sequence goes on from NC_034180.2 coordinate 40,828,099, forward strand.
CCTAAGGCAAGTCCATACAGCAGCCCCCCCCAAACCCTGTCTCAAATTATCTTTGTTATTCAAGTCTGGTAGACTAGAGAGACAGACAGTAAGATAAAGGGTGAGTGTGTTCATGTGCAAAAACAGCCTTTGTGACCACACAGACCACCAGAGCCAACCGATCATTCTGAATATTCCTTCTGGCCACAGCTTCCAGCCAGAGCGTAATATGACTGAGGTGCAGATAAGATCTTGACACTGTAATTGAATATATATATATAACTCCAGCTACATTACTGCAGAAAACCCAATGGAGAGCAAAGAAATGTCAAACCACAGCGCAGTACATATAGCTAATGCAAAATGCCATCCCTCTGGACGAAAACACATTCGGTGATCTTTGAAAGAACATTGATCGATAGAATTTGTTTACTGTCACACCCTGACCTTGACTTACCTTTTGCCTGCCTTGACTTACCTTTTGCCTGCCTTGACTTACCTTTTGCCTGCCTTGACTTACCTTTTGCCTGCCTTGACTTACCTTTTGCCTGCCTTGACTTACCTTTTGCCTGCCTTGACTTACCTTTTGCCTGCCCCGTCTACTATAATGAACTCTGAGACTAGTACTATCCGCCTCCTGTGTCTGCATCTGGGTCTTAGCCATCCCTTAATATTTACTCGTATTATATTATATTAGCCACAGTGATCATTTGAAGTGTCTTTAACAAACCTTTCAAATTGTGTTATAAAAAAATATATATTTATGCATTGCATCCTAAATAATTATATATCAAGAGTGATGCACTTGTACTAGCTTATAGTACAGCAAAGCTATGCAGTACTAAAGGAGCTGCCAAAGGTTGATGTCACTTTGTCTCCATTTCCATAAAACACTGAGTGGCAGCTTGGCAAAGCCATTCACAAAGACGGTAAATAATCCATCAATGAGAAACAGGAGAGTGTTGGGTGAAAGGCCTGCATATTACCTGCTCTGGGCAGCGAGCCAGAAGGCTGAGAGGAGAGCGTATCAGCATGAGAAGGATGAAATGTCACCATGACAGTAGAAAGCCTGTTCAGGTCAAATATCCCTGGGCCCACGCACAGGTTGGTATACATACACACACAGCATGCATATGCACAGACACAGACACAGCACACAGACACAGCACACAGACACACACACACACACACACACACCCACACACACGCACACACACACACACGCGCACACACACACACACACACACACACACACACACACACACACACACACACACACACACACACACACACACACACACACACACACACAGACACACACACACAGACAGACAACTAATAATTTCTATTGCATGAGGGAACACTCATCGAAATGTTGCTTTCCAATGATATTATTCTTGGAAAGCGTTTCAGCACTTAAGGTACATCACACTGTCACTTTTGAAATATTGAAAATACATTATTGAAGAAAAGCAGACTTCCTATGCAAACACCAAGCCAATTTACCTGCAGTAGAGACATTCTGTCAACAAGTAAAGTCATTAGATAAGTCCATACTTAATCACCAAAGAAAATAGGTAGTCAATGTAAAATAAACTGTAAAGACAATTGAAGTGTTCTGGGCCTTACTCTATTATAAGATATGGACATAATGCACGAGAGAGACTATATTAATATATTAAGAAACACTCCATGAGCATGAGCAGTAATAGATCATTATGTAGATAATTATGAACATTGAAGGTTACTGTACGTAAACATTAACCATAGTTTCCTCAGTAAGAAATCTAAAAACACTATATAATAGATAACATAAATAAAACCAAGACAGCCAAAAGGTAACAATGATATCAATAACAAGAGTCCTGAAAGACCTCACTGGAACAAAATGTTCTACTGTCTAATAAAGGAAAAAGATTTACTCATGTCTCCTTTCCCTTCCCCATTAAAGTAATGTTCCCACTCCACCATATACTTGCTGTTCCCACTCCACCACAAACGTGCTGTTCCCACTCCACCACAGACTTGCTGTTCCCACTCCACCATAGACTTGCTGTTCCCAATCCACCATAGACTTGCTGTTCCCACTCAGCCATAGACTTGCTGTTCCCACTCAGCCATAGACTTTCTGTTCCCACTCAGCCATAGACTTGCTGTTCCCACTCAGCCATAGACTTGCTGTTCCCACTCAGCCACAGAATTGCTGTTCCCACTCAGCCATAGACTTGCTGCTCCCACTCAGCCATAGACTTGCTGTTCCCACTCCACCATAGACTTGCTGTTCCCACTCCACCATAGACTTGCTGTTCCCACTCCACCATAGACTTGCTGTTCCCACTCCACCATATACTTGCTGTTCCCACTCCACCACAAACGTGCTGTTCCCACTCCACCACAGACTTGCTGTTCCGACTCCACCATAGACTTGCTGTTCCCACTCCACCATAGACTTGCTGTTCCCACTCCACCATAGACTTGCTGTTCCCACTCCGCCATAGACTTGCTGTTCCCACTCAGCCATAGACTTGCTGTTCCCACTCAGCCATAGATTTGCTGTTCCCACTCCACCATAGACTTGCTGTTCCCACTCAGCCATAGACTTGCTGTTCCCACTCAGCCATAGACTTGCTGTTCCCACTCCACCATAGACTTGCTGTTCCCACTCCACCATAGACGTGCTGTTCCCACTCAGCCATAGACTTGCTGTTCCCACTCAGCCATAGACTTGCTGTTCCCACTCAGCCATAGACTTGCTGTTCCCACTCAGCCATAGACTTGCTGTTCCCACTCAGCCATAGACTTGCTGTTCCCACTCAGCCATAGACTTGCTGTTCCCACTCAGCCATAGACTTGCTGTTTCCACTCAGCCATATACTTGCTGTTCCCACTCAGCCATAGACTTGCTGTTCCCACTCAGCCATAGACTTGCTGTTCCCACTCCGCCATAGACTTGCTGTTCCCACTCAGCCATAGACTTGCTGTTCCCACTCAGCCATAGACTTGCTGTTCCCACTCAGCCATAGACTTGCTGTTCCCACTCAGCCATAGACTTGCTGTTCCCACTCAGCCATAGACGTGGTGCACCATCATCCATAAAACATGACGGGTCCCCCTACCCTGCTAGAGCAGTCTGAATCCTATCCAAAGGCTCGGGAAATGGGCCAGAAGTGGGCACAGGTACATGGGCATTACAAAGAGACATGTTTTGGTCGTTTACTACCAAATGCCCACATTTCTGACTGATGCAATTAGAGAGGGGAGTTTTTGTCACATTGTGGCGGTAACCAACATGGTCTCAGGGCAATTCATATTATTCGGTATGTAAATCTGTGACACTTCATTTACTATGATCCGGACCCGTTTTACTGCCTACGCGGAGCCCCACCGGGCCTTCACAACTGGACTGCCGAAGTTACCTACCCGAAGGAGATCCGGCTGGCTCCTCCGTCGCGACGTTACCTGAACGCCCATCTGCGGCCTGCTAACCGTTAGCTGTCTTACCGGCTGCTATCTGAATAGACAATCGGACAATTTATTTATTTGTATTATTATTATGTTTTCTTCTTGGGCCTCTATAACTATATCTATTGTTTTTATTTTTGTTGTTGTTGTGTGATTTGGATTAATCCCCTCTACCACACGGAACCCCACTAATCTACTGACGGAACGCAAGAGGTGGCTAACAACAGACCTCCATCCTATGCTAGCTTGCTACCGATGGCCTGGCTAGCTGTCTAAATCGCTGTGACCCCCAACCAACCTCTCCACTCACTGGACCCCTTTGATCACTCGACTAAGCATGCCTCTCCTTAATGTCAATATGTCTTGTCCATTGCTGTTCTGGTTAGTGTTTATTGGTTTATTTCACTGTAGAGCCTCTAGTCCTGCTCACTATACCTTATCCAACCTATTAGTTCCACCACCCACACATGCAATGACATCTCCTGGTTTCAATTATGTTTCTAGAGACAATATCTCTCTCTTCATCACTCAATACCTAGGTTTACCTCCACTGTATTCACATCCTACCATACCTTTGTCTGTACATTATACCTTGATGCTATTTTATCGCCCCCAGAAACCTCCTTTTACTCTCTGTTCCAGACGTTCTAGACGACCAATTCTTATTGCTTTTAGCCGCACCCTTATTCTACTCCTCCTATGTTCCTCTGGCGATGTAGAGGTGAATCCAGGCCCTGCAGTGCCTAGCTCCACTCCTATTCCCCAGGCTCTCTCTTTTGACGACTTCTGTAACCGTAATAGCCTTGGTTTCATGCATGTTAATATTAGAAGCCTCCTCCCTAAGTTTGTTCTATTCACTGCTTTAGCACACTCTGCCAACCCGGATGTTCTAGCTGTGTTTAAATCCTGGCTTAGGAAGACCACCAAAAATTCAGAAATTCTTATTCCAAACTACAACATTTTCAGACAAGATAGAACTGCCAAAGGGGGCGGTGTTGCAATCTACTGCAAAGATAGCCTGCAGAGTTCTGTCCTACTATCCAGGTCTGTACCCAAACAATTTGAACTTCTACTTTTAAAAATCCACCTCTCTAAAAACAAGTCTCTCACCGTTGCCGCCTGCTATAGACCACCCTCTGCCCCCAGCTGTGCTCTGGACACCATATGTGAACTGATTGCCCCCCATCTATCTTCAGAGCTCGTGCTGCTAGGCGACCTAAACTGGAACATGCTTAACACCCCAGCCATCCTACAATCTAAACTTGATGCCCTCAATCTCACACAAATTATCAATGAACCTACCAGGTACCTCCCCAAAGCCTTAAACACGGGCACCCTAATAGATATCATCCTAACCAACTTCCCCTCTAAATACACCTCTTCTGTCTTCAACCAAGATCTCAGCGATCACTGCCTCAATGCCTGCATCCGTAATGGGTCAGCGGTCAAACGACCTCCACTCATCACTGTAAAACGCTCCCTGAAACACTTCTGCGAGCAGGCCTTTCTAATCGACCTGGCCGGGGTATCCTGGAAGGATATTGATCTCATCCCGTCAGTAGAGGATGCCTGGATATAAAAAATAAAAAAAAAGCCTTCCTAACCATCTTAAATAAACATGCCCCATTCAAGAAATTTAGAACCAGGAACAGATATAGCCCATGGTTCTCCCCAGACCTGACTGCCCTTAACCAACACAAAAACATCCTATGGCGTTCTGCATTAGCATCGAACAGCCCCCGTGATATGCAGCTGTTCAGGGAAGCTAGAAACCATTATACACAGGCAGTTAGAAAAGCCAAGGCTAGCTTTTTCAAGCAGAAATTTGCTTCCTGCAACACTAACTCAAAAAAGTTCTGGGACACTGTAAAGTCCATGGAGAATAAGAACACCTCCTCCCAGCTGCCCACTGCACTGAAGATAGGAAACACTGTCACCACTGATAAATCCACCATAATTGAGAATTTCAATAAGCATTTTTCTTCGGCTGGCCATGCTTTCCACCTGGCTACTCCTACCCCGGTCAACAGCACTGCACCCCCAACAGCAACTCGCTCAAGCCTTCCCCATTTCTCCTTCTCCCGAATCCATTCAGCTGATGTTCTGAAAGAGCTGCAAAATCTGGACCCCTACAAATCAGCCGGGCTAGACAATCTGGACCCTTTCTTTCTAAAATTATCTGCCATACAACTCTCCTTCCGTGGCCTCCAATTGCTCTTAAATACAAGTAAAACTAAATGCATGCTCTTCAACCGATTGCTACCTGCACCTACCCGCCTGTCCAACATCACTACTCTGGACGGCTCTGACTTAGAATACGTGGACAACTACAAATACTTAGGTGTCTGGTTAGACTGCAAACTCTCCTTACAGACCCATATCAAACATCTTCAATCCAAAGTTAAATCTAGAATTGGCTTCCTATTTCGCAACAAAGGATCCTTCACTCATGCTGCCAAACATACCCTTGTAAAACTGACCATCCTACCAATCCTCGACTTTGGCGATGTCATTTACAAAATAGCCTCCAATACCCTACTCAACAAACTGGATGCAGTCTATCACAGTGCAATCCGTTTTGTCACCAAAGCCCCATATACTACCCACCATTGCGACCTGTACGCTCTCGTTGGCTGGCCCTCGCTTCATACTCGTTGCCAAACCCACTGGCTCCATGTCATCTACAAGACCCTGCTAGGTAAAGTCCCCCCTTATCTCAGCTCGCTGGTCACCATAGCATCTCCCACCTGTAGCACACGCTCCAGCAGGTATATCTCTCTAGTCACCCCCAAAACCAATTATTTCTTTGGCCGCCTCTCCTTCCAGTTCTCTGCTGCCAATGACTGGAATGAACTCCAAAAATCTCTGAAACTGGAAACACTTATCTCCCTCACTAGCTTTAAGAACCAACTGTCAGAGCAGCTCACAGATTACTGCACCTGTACATAGCCCACCTATAATTTAGCCCAAACAACTACCTCTTTCCCAACTGTATTTAATTTATGTATTTATTTTGCTCCTTTGCACCCCATTATTTTTATTTCTACTTTGCACATTCTTCCATTGCAAAACTACCATTCCAGTGTTTTACTTGCTATATTGTATTTACTTTGCCACCATGGCCTTTTTTGCCTTTACCTCCCTTCTCACCTCATTTGCTCACATTATATATAGACTTGTTTATACTGTATTATTGACTGTATGTTTGTTTTACTCCATGTGTAACTCTGTGTCGTTGTATCTGTCGAACTGCTTTGCTTTATCTTGGCCAGGTCGCAATTGTAAATGAGAACTTGTTCTCAACTTGCCTACCTGGTTAAATAAAGGTGAAATAAAAATAAAATAAAAATGATATGTTTCACATGTCTTACCCGGACGTACGATAGCATACAAATTGGATGATGTAACTTGTCTTACGTCTTGGAGGACAGAGAGGCACCGGAGGGGTTTGTTTTTTTCAATTTTTTTGTGACTCATTTTGTACATAATGTTGCTGCTACCTCTTATGACAGAAAAGGGCTTCTGGACATCAGAACAGCGATTACTGACCTTGAACTGAATGAAGATCTTTTCTTGAATGAGTCTGACGAATGAAGAATATACTGCTTCCTGGAGACGAGGCCCTCATCCCTGTCATTCTCTTGAAGAAAATATGGGAATACAGGGGGCAGAGGTCTGGATGCCTTGTGAGAATCGGCGAGTGAGTAAACCACCACTACCATCAGTATTATTGGCCAACGTGCAATCATTGGAAACCAAACGGGACAATCTACAATGAAGAATATTGGGGACATTCAAAACTGTAATATTTTGTGTTTTATGTTTTATTTTAAATTTTATGTAAATAAAGGTGAAATAAAATAAATACAAATGTTTCAGAGACTTGGCTGAACGACGACATGGATTATATAGAGCTGTCTGGCTTCTCCGCTTCGGCAAGACAGTGCAGCCTATAGGGAGGAGGTTAGAGACCTGGCAGTGTGGTGCCAGGACAACAACCTCTCTCTCAATGTGTGCAAGACAAAGGAGCTGATTGTGGACTATAGGAAAAGGAGGGATGAACAGGCTCGCATTAACATCGACGGGACTGTAGTGGAGCAGGTTGAGAGATTCAAGTTCCTTGGTGTCCACATCGCCAACAGACTATCATGGTCCAAACTAGAGGTCGACCGATTATGATTTTTTTTCAACGCTGATACCGATACCAATTATTAGAGGACCAAAAAAGTAGATACCGATTAATCGGTCATTTTTATAATGTATTTGTAATAATGACAATTACAACAATACTGAATGAACACTTATTTTAACTTAATATAATACATCAATAAAAATCCATTTAGCCTCAAATAAATAAGGAAACATGTTCAATTTGGTTTAAATAATGCAAAAACAAAGTGTTGGAGAAGAAAGTAAAAGTGCAATATGTGCCATGTAAAAAAGCTAGCATTTAAGATCCTTGCTCAGAACATGAGAACATATGAAAGCTGGTGGTTCCTTTTAACATGAGACTTCAATATTCCAAGGTAAGAGGTTTTAGGTTGTAGTTAATATAGTATTTACAGGACTATTTCTCTCTATACCATTTATATTTCATATACCTTTGACTATTAGATGTTCTTATAGGCACTATTGCCCGTGTAACAGTATAGCTTCCGTCCCTCTCTTCGCCCCTACCTGGGCTCAAACCAGGAACACATCGACAAAAGCCACCCTCGAAGCTTCACTCCACAAAATCCATGGCCCTTGCAGAGCAAGGGGAACAACTACTCCAAGTCTCAGAGCGAGAGACGTTTGAAACGCTATTACCCCGATAACTAGTTAGCCATTTCACATCGGTTACACCAGCTTAATCTCAGGAGTTGATAGGCTTAAAGTCATAAACAGCTCAATGCTTGAAGCATTGCGAAGAGCTGCTGGTAAAACGCACAAAAGTGTTGCTTGAATGAATGCTTACGAGCCTGCTGCTGCCTACCATCGCTCAGTCAGACTGCTCTATTAAATCATAGACTTAATTATAACATAATAACACACAGAAATATGAGCCTTTGGTCATGCCTAGTTAAATAAAGGTGTAAAAAAAAAAAACGGTGTCCAAAACTACCGATTTCCGATTGTTATGAAAACTTGAAATCGTCCCTAATTAATCAGCAATTCCTTGATGACAATTTTGCACACTCTTGGCATTCTCTCAACCAGCTTCATGAGGTAGTCACCTGGAATGCATTTCAATTAACAGGTGTGCCTTGCGTTTGAGCCAATCAATTGTGTTGTGAAAAGGTAGGGGTGGTATACAGATAATATTCCTATTTGGTAATAGACCAAGTCCATGTCACAGCAAGAACAGCTCAAATAAGCAAAGATAAATGACAGTCCATCATTACTTTAAGACATGAAGGTCAGTCAATCAGGAAAATGTAAGAACTTTGAAAGTTTCTTCAAGTGCAGCTGCAAAAACAATCAAGCCCTATGATGAAACTAGCTCTCATGAGGCCTGCCACAGGAAAGGAAGACCCAGAGTTACCTCTGGTGCAGAGGATAAGTTCATTACAGTTACCAGCCTCAGAAATAGCAGCCAAAATAAATGTTTCACAGAGTTCAAGAAACAGACACATCTGAAAATCAACTGTTCAAAGGAGACTGCGTGAATCCAGCCTTCATGGTCAAATTTCTGCAAAGAAACCAATACTAAAGAACATCAATAAGAGGAAGAGACTTGCTTGAGCCAAGAAACACAAGCAATGGACATTAGACCGGAAATCTGGGTGACTACTTTGAAGAATCTCAAATATATTTTGATTTGTTTAACAGTTTTTTGGTTACTACATGATTCCAAATGTGTTATTTCATAGTTGAGTCCAAATTTGAGATTTTTAGGCACACTTAACCAGCATGGCTACCACAGCATTCTGCAGTGATACTCCATCCCATCTGGTTTGTGTTTAGTGGGATTATCATTTGATTTTCAACAGGACAATGACCCAACACACCTCCAGGCTGTGTAATGGCTATTTGTCCAAGAAGGAGAGTGATGGAGCGCTGCATCAGATGATCTGGCCTCCACGATCACCTGACTTCAACCTAATTGAGATGGTTTGAGATGAGTTGGACTACAGAGCGAAGGAAAAGCAGCCAACAAGTGCTCAGCATGTGGGAACTCCTTCAAGACTGTTGGAAAAGCATTCCTCATGAAGCTGGTTAAGAGAATGCCAAGAGTGTGCAAAGCTATCATCAAGGCAAAGGGAGGCTACTTTGACGAATCTGAAATATATTTTGATTTGTTTAACAGTTTTTTGGTTACTACATGATCCATATGTGTTATTTCATAGTTTGATGTCTTCACTATTATTCTACAATGTAGAAAATAGTTTAAAAAATAAAGAAAAACCCTTGAATGAGTAGGAATGTCCAAACTTTTTACTGGTACTGTATATAATTGTGAAGACAGACGCTGGGAGACAAGAAGCAAATATAGGGAGTGAAGATTTAATGGATAAACGGAAATATAACCAAACAAGAACAGTGTCTGGACAAGGGAATGAGAGACTGATGAGTCTGCTGACGCGTGGGAGCCCGACAAGCCATCTGAGGCATGACGTGGAATGGGAACCTGCCGAGCCAACCGAGGCAAGAAAACCTCTTGAGCCAGCTAAGGCATGGAAGCCCGATGAGCCAGCTGAGGCAGCCCTGGTTACTTCGGCAGCGGTACCTGACATCCCCAAACCCAACAAAAAACAAAAATGCTCCCTGATGCTTCCAATATTGGTGCCAGCATTCTGTGAGGACAGACGCTGGGAGACGAGAACCAAGTACAGGGAGTGAAGATTTAATGGATAAACGGACATATAAACAAAACAAGAACAGCATCTGGCTGTGCGAAGTTGCTGGATATTTATGAACAAATGGAACAATCATACCATTGACAACTGGACAAATCCCAATGATGTTGGATCCATACAAGGTGTAGCCTTTATATGAAGCAAAATAAACCCCCAAAAAGTAGGATACTATGTTTCCAAAATGAGGAAGCTTGACATCAGAAAATAAGGATTATAGATTGACAGTTTAGTTGTTTAGAATGGTAATTGACTTTTCCAGTTTATCATATTCTTAATAATAATTTCTTAGCTAAAGCCCTTTTCAACAATATTTTCAGTTGAAGTCTGAAGTTTACATACACCGTCGCCAAATACATTTAAACTCAGTTTTTCACAATTCCTGACATTTAATCCTCATAAAAATCCACTGTTTTAGGCCAGTTAGGATCACCACTTTCTTTTCAGAATGTGAAATGTCAGAATAATAGTAGAGAGAATGATTTATTTACATCACATTCCCAGTGGGTCAGAAGTTTACACACACTGAATTAGCATTAGGTAGCATTTCCTTTAAATTGTTTAAACTTGGGTCAAACGTTTCAGGTAGCCTTCCACAAGCTTCCCACAATAAGTTGGGTGAATTTTGTCCCATTCCTCCTGACAGAGCTGGTGTAACTGAGTCAGGTTTGTAGGCCTCCTTGCTCGCACCCGCTTTTTCAGTTCTGCCCACACATTTTTCTATAGGATTAAGGTCAGGGATTTGTGATGGCCACTCCAATACCTTGACTTTGTTGTCCTTAAGTCATTTTACCACAACTTTGGAAGTCTGCTTGGGGTCATTGTCCATTTGGAAGACCCGTTTGTGACCAAACTTTAACTTTTAACTGATGTCTTGAGATGTTGCTTCAATATATCCACATAATTTTCCCAGCTCATGATGCCATCTATTTTGTGAAGTGCACCAGTCCCTCCTGCAGCAAGAGCACCCACACAACATGATGCTGCCACGCCAATGCTTCACGGTTGGGATAATGTTCTTCGGCTTGCAAGCCTCCCTTTTTCCTCTAAACATAACAATGGTCATTATGGCCAAACAGTTCTATTTTCGTTTCATCAGACCAGAGGACATTGCTCAAAAAAGTATGATCTTTGTCCCCATGTGCAGTTGCAAACAGTAGTCTGGCTTTTTTTATGGCGGATTTGGAGCAGTGGCTTCTTCCTTGCTGAGTGGCCTTTTAGGTTATGTCGTCATAGGACTTGTTTTACTGTGGCTATAGATACTTTTGTACCTGTTTCCTCCAGCATCTTCACAAGGTCCTTTGCTGTTGTACTGGGATTGATTTGCACTTTTCGCACCAAAGTACGTTCATCTCTTGGAGACAGAACGAGTCTCCTTCCTGAGCGGTATGACGGCTGTGTGGTCCCATGGTGTTTATACTTGCATACTATTGTTTGTACAGATGAACATGGTACCTTCGGGTGTTTGGAAATTGCTCCCAAGGATGAACCAGACTTGTAGAAGTCTACAATTATTTTTATTTTTTCCCCATGATGTCAAGCAAAGAGGCACTGAGTTTGAAGGTAGGCCTTGAAATACATCCACAGGTACACCTCCAATTGACTCAAGTGATGTCAATTAGCCTATCAGAAGCTTCTAAAGCCATGTATTAATTTTCTGTAATTTTCTAAGCTGTTTAAAGGCACAGTCAACTTAGTGTATGTAAACTTCTGACCCACTGGAATTGTGATACAGTGAATTATAAGTGAAATAATCTGTCTGTAAACAATTGTTGGAAAAATTACCTGTCATGCACAAAGTAGATGTCCTAACCGTCTTGCCAAAACTATAGTTTGTTAACAAGGAATTTGTGGAGTGGTTGAATAACGAGTTTTAATGACTCCAACCTAAGTGTATGTAAACCTCCGACTTCAACTGTACATTTCAAAGCTTCAGAAAGTGTGAGATCTTACGTCACTGCTTTATATTACATCCATCAAACATTCATAAGGTGGTTTACCCTGTTAACCTCTGTAACATCAGGAATATGTATGTAGGCAGCGCATTCCTGTTTTCTCAAACATGCCAACGAGAGGGATGAATCTACTTTTTCCTCACAAATGTGGTGAAGAATGTACTAGTCCATCTTTGTAATTTTCCTCTAATACTGCTACAATAAATGAGGTAGCTAGGGAGGAAGAGGGAGTATCCGATAAAGAATTGGGACTTCCACAGGACCATCACATGTACATTTCTCCATTACTTGTCTTCTGGATCAAGTTTCAGCTCTGAGTCACCATATTGAGTTTTAATGGCTACTTTAAAAGTAAAACATTTCCAGTGAAAACTAGTGAAATTTGACAATGAATTTATCAGTGATGGGAATCCACTAGTTAATAATGGTGGCGGTTCCAAACCTCCCCATATGTGTTGTTTCAGGTTGGAATGTTTTAAACTCAACTCCCAGGCATGTTAGTGCACTCCTGTGGTAGCCCTCCTGGAGAAAAACAGGTGTTTGCAGTGATTTAATTGAGTGAAAAAAGACATAACCTTGGCTTCCCACAGAACGTGACAGACGCCAATGTTACAGTCTGTGTAAATTTATGGTCGTACATGTCTCTAATGTATTTCTCAATGTCCAGGGAAAGCTGCAAATAAATGCATAAAGAACATTACTTTCTCTGGAATAATGTAATACCCCCACTTCATTGTTCACCTTTGACAATGCAATGTACGAATGTATAAGTAATGTGACTGTAGCATAAAGTAGGTCAGAAGGCTAAACTGAAAAACCGACCTCTGTCAAATAAAACGCTGGCGGAGCCACAAAAGTACTTATGTGCAAGTGTGTTTATTTACATTGGGATTCCAGAACAAAAACACTACTGCCCCCAAAAGTATACATTATGGGACAGCTAAAACAATGCTGCGCCATTAACAGCTCAATGAAAATGGTTCCCCCCTTGAACTGAGAGAGAGGCTCATTTTTTAGGGGAAGCCCCTCCCATCAGAACATACCAAACTCATGAATTAAGCCATTACAAACATCAAAGCCTACATTTTCAACTCAGCTAAACACATTTTGAATTATATTCATTGAACCTTTGTAATTGGTTTATCATAATAGAATATAGCACATTTACAAAATTCCATCACTCCTAACATGGTGTCTTCCAATACGCCCATTCACATGAACGCGCCATTCGGGACAGGCCCTACAAAGCCACCCCCTGGAAGCTACAGAGACGGGGAGAGAGGAACAGAAACAAACAAACAGCGCTCATCCATAACATTGATAAGTACAATAAATGTCACTTAAATTAAACATGAAAGCTTGTCTGTGTATTCTTTATACCATGCCAAACTGTTACTGATGGGAGGTAAGAAATATGTGCGTAATGTATGAACTGAGATCGCTAAGTTAACTTGTGTGTCGAACAACATTGCTAATGTAGCTGAAAACGGAGCAGGGAGGGGAGATGTGTGTGGGTTAGCTTACCAAATGCTGCCCGCGGCCAGTGATGGACTTCTCCATCACATTACCTTCCTCCTCTCCTGAAGCGACCAGGTTCAGGAGTCGGGATAGGTAGACATTTTCTTTTCCTGCCTTGTGATGGACACAGAACAGGAAGGGCTCGAGCTCCAGATACCACCTGGTAAGGAGAGAATTCCAGTCCTTCATGGTCTGGATCCAGGTCAGGGCTCTGTTGTCCGTGTGCAGGTCAAATACTCTCCCAAAAAGGTAGTAACGGAGTCTATCTAGTGCCCACTTTATAGTCAAACACTCTTTCTCGATGGTTGAATACTTGGTTTGCCTGGACAAGAGCGTCCGACTCAGTTATAGCACGGGGAGCTCTTCTCCTGGCTCCCCTTGGGCCAGTACAGCTCCAATTCCCACAGCCGAAGCATCCACCTGTACAAGGAACCTCTTCTGAAAATCAGGGGTCTGGAGAAAGGAATGATCACAGGCATTTTTTCAGCATTATGAATGCTTCCTCGCACTCAGTCCACTTCATAGGGTTGTTGGTCACCTTTGAAGTGAGGTTGGTCAGAGGAACCACGATAGTTGAGAAATGGGGAATGAATCTCCGGTACCACCCTGCCAGACCTAGGATGGACTAGATTGGTTGGGTTGAGTTGGGTTGGTTCTGGGTTGAGGGCTGTTCCTGATGGACTCCACTTTGTCCACCTAAGGCCGAACTTCAACCTTACCCAGCTGGTAACGCAGGTACTTTGTCTCCTGTTTTGCCCACTCACACTTCAGGGGGTTAAGCGTGAGACCTGCATCATGGATCTTCCCAAGGACTCTGCTAAGATGCTGTATGTGCTCCTCCCAGGAGTGGCTGTAGATCACTACACTGTCTAAATAGGCAGCAAAGATGCAGAGATCCAATGTGGTGATGTAATGAGCTCTGCCTATTCTCTCCAGTAAGTCGTCAATGGGGCATGGGGTAGGCATCAAACTGGGAGATGGCATTAAACTTATGGAAGTCCATGTAGACACACAAAGACCCATCCTTCTTTGTGACAAGGACAATGAGGCTGCTCCATTTACTTGATGATGCCTCGACAACATACATTTCTATCATGGTGTGAAGCTCTTCCTTGAGCGCTACCACCAGCCTCTCAGGCACACGGTAAGGATGCTGGCGGACAGGTTTCTGGTCAGGCTTCAAACAGATGATGTGTTCCAGGACCTTGGTTCTTCCTGGCTTCTGACTGAAGAGGGCTGGATACTTGCCAAACAGCTGCTTCAGCGCATCTTGCTTGCCTTCTTCCAGGTGAGCCATTATGACCTCAGCTTGTCCTTTCCATGCCTCCGTGACCCCCCTCCAACTCATCCTCTTCTTCTGCTCTGCGAACCAGGAAGGACTTCCCCTTGGAGAGTTCCTCGCTCTCCTCCCAGGCCTTTAGGAGGCTCACATGGTAGGTTTGCTTCTCCTTACCCTTGTCCGGGTGCAGCACCTCGTAGGTCACCGGGCCCATCTTCCTCACGATTAGGTATGGTCCTTGCCACTGTGCAAGGAGCTTGCAGGTAGACGAGGGAAGGAGGAGCAGGACTTTGTCCTGGCTCGAACTCGCTGTGGCAAGCGTGCTGGTCATACCCTCTCTTCTGGGCCTTCTGAAGGTTCGCCCTAGCTTCCTTTCGGTACCTCTCCAGCCTGTTCCGCATCTGGAGGATGTACTGGACAATCCCCTGTCCCAAGGTAGCTTCTGGTAGCCCCTCCCAGCACTTCTTCAGCAGGTCCAGTGGTCCCTGCACTGGCCACTCATAGAGGAGTTTGAATGGCGAGAAACCTGTCGACGCCTGAGGCACCTCCCTGTAAGCAAAATGAAGAAATGGTAACCACTTATCTGAGTCTTTGCCGGTGTCGGCCACAAACTTGTTCTTGAGCGTTTGATTGAATCTCTCTGCGAGCCCATCCACTTGGGAATAGTAGGGAGTGGTCCTCAAGCATTTAATGTCCAGCTGTTGGTGGAGTTGAACCCCATGTCATGAGGTGAAGTTTGACCCTTGGTCCATCAGGATTTCATTTGGAATTCCTACACCTGCACTACTCTTCTCCAAGGGTGCAACAATGTCCTTTGCAATTCTCTTGAATGGGGTAGAGATCACTAGCAGTGAACAGAGAGGAGCCCAGTCAGACCTATGGACAGCAAATCAAATCAAATTTATTTATATAGCCCTTCGTACATCAGCTGATATCTCAAAGTGCTGTACAGAAACCCAGCCTAAAACCCCAAACAGCAAGCAATGCAGGTGTAGAAGCACGGTGGCTAGGAAAAACTCCCTAGAAAGGCCAAAACCTAGGAAGAAACCTAGAGAGGAACCAGGCTATGTGGGGTGGCCAGTCCTCTTCTGGCTGTGCCGGGTGGAGATTATAACAGAACATGGCCAAGATGTTCAAATGTTCATAAATGACCAGCATGGTCGAATAATAATAAGGCAGAACAGTTGAAACTGGAGCAGCAACACGGTCAGGTGGACTGGGGACAGCAAGGAGTCATCATGTCAGGTAGTCCTGGGGCATGGTCCTAGGGCTCAGGTCCTCCGAGAGAGAGAAAGAAAGAGAGAAGGAGAGAATTAGAGAACGCACACTTAGATTCACACAGGACACCGAATAGGACAGGAGAAGTACTCCAGATATAACAAACTGACCCTAGCCCCCCGACACATAAACTACTGCAGCATAAATACTGGAGGCTGAGACAGGAGGGGTCAGGAGACACTGTGGCCCCATCCGAGGACACCCCCGGACAGGGCCAAACAGGAAGGATATAACCCCACCCACTTTGCCAAAGCACAGCCCCCACACCACTAGAGGGATATCTTCAACCACCAACTTACCATCCTGAGACAAGGCTGAGCATAGCCCACAAAGATCTCTGCCATGGCACAACCCAAGGGGGGGCGCCAACCCAGACAGGATGACCACATCAGTGAATCAACCCACTCAGGTGACGCACCCCTTCCAGGGACGGCATGAGAGAGCCCCAGTAAGCCAGTGACTCAGCCCCTGTAATAGGGTTAGAGGCAGAGAATCCCAGTGGAAAGAGGGGAACCGGCCAGGCAGAGACAGCAAGGGCGGTTCGTTGCTCTAGAGCCTTTCCGTTCACCTTCCCACTCCTGGGCCAGACTACACTCAATCATATGACCCACTGAAGAGATGAGTCTTCAGTAAAGACTTAAAGGTTGAGACCGAGTTTGCGTCTCTGACATGGGTAGGCAGACTGTTCCATAAAAATTTAGCTCTATAGGAGAAAGCCTTGCCTCCAGCTGTTTGCTTAGAAATTCTAGGGACAATTAGGAGGCCTGCGTCTTGTGACCGTAGCGTACGTGTAGGTATGTTCGGCAGGACCAAATCAGAGAGATAGGTAGGAGCAAGCCCATGTAATGCTTTGTAGGTTAGCAGTAAAACCTTGAAATCAGATCTTGCTTTGACAGGAAGCCAGTGTAGGGAGGCTAGCACTGGAGTAATATGATCAAATTTTTGGGTTCTAGTCAGGATTTAGCACTAACTGAAGTTTATTTAGTGCTTTATCCGGGTAGCCGGAAAGTAGAGCATTGCAGTAGTCTAACCTAGAAGTGACAGCATGGATTAATTGTGCACTGGTTTTCTGGCATATGGAGCATGTTTTGCAGTATGTTTGCACATGAGTATACAAGGAGGGCCAAAATAAACGGGAGCCTGAGGTAGGTCTTATGATGCCCTAGATGGCCTGCCCATGGAAATGTATGTTCAAGATTGAGAACAAGTGGTCTACAATGAGACGGCACCACCAACTTCCTGCTATCTGCTTCTGACCCAAGGTAGAGTATGTGGTTGTCTACTGTGTAAGTTCACCCACATGAAATTTGGCTGTCCCAAGCTAAAGCCTTGTCAAACAAAAGTTAATGATATTGCATCAGACTTCTGAAGTGTAGCAACATTTTGTGGAACATCCCATTGCACCGCTACCCCAGACACATCAGCAACAAGCACAGGAGTCCCCATATACTTCTCAAGATGCCATGACTTTCTGGGCCCTTTGGTTCCCCCTCACACAGACTATCACAAATCAGGCAGAGGTTGTAAACCAGCTTTGGCTTGGGCATGAGTGACAACTGAGCATGACACATGAACATCAGACTGGCAAACTGACTGCTCATATAGCTGACCCCCACATTTCCCAACAGATTAGAGAGTGTTAGCTCAGCTGTGGGCTGTGACTGGTCACCATGGACACACTGGATCAGTGTCTGGTGACAATAATCAATGCCATTACCAGGTACATTACTTTTTCTGATCAAAGACAGGGAACTTCTGGTGTCAATCATTGCAGTAAGATTTTTACCATTACTTTTACAGGTACCAAGACTGACCCTTCCCCACTCTGCCTGTCCTGAACACCATTCCCCTCTCTGGGCACATAACAGTATCCTGAGAGCTTGGATTTATGTAGTGAACATATTGAAGCTTTCTGCCCTTGCTGCTGACAGTAAAAACAGGTCAATCCCCTCCCATCAGAGCGAACTGCATGATCCCTTACCGCCCTCCTCCCAGACACAGACGCCCTCCCCCCAGAGTTACCTCCACCATCTCTGATGTTCCTTGTGTCTCTGAAACTCCTTAGAGTAGGTGCTGCAGGTCGTGGTGGGCCCCATTTACGTGCATTATTGTACTGCAGTGCCAGCTTGGCCCGCCATAAGCCCATCCTTGGGCTCGTGCTCTCGTCGGTAAAGGCCCTTGAGGCGGTGCTACATCTCCGTCGGCGACTCACCCGATGGCGTCAATGCACCTCTGTAGAGTTGATTGTAGGTCTCCAGGGAGATGTCGAACTTCACCAGAAGTGCCTCCTTCAGGTCGTTGTAGACATTGGACAACCCTTCATTCATTGCTGTGTAGGCCTCTAAGGCCTTGACCGTGAGCAATGGGACAAGCCTGCAGGCCCACTCTACCTCCGACCACGTCTTGGCCCTTCACTCAAACCTCAGCAGGTAGTTTTCAATGTCCTCCCCATGTTGGTATGAAGGCATCTTTGGCTCCTTCCTCAGGAATGATGGAGGGTGGACATTGGCACTGCTGGACAGGTCTCCTGGTGCTGGGGTTGAACTCAATCTTAGGTTCTCACTGACAAATTACGCTTGGTGAGGAGCTGTGAGGATAGATTGTCGTAGACCCCGGAACTCCTGCTTTAGGTCTTCGTCCCTCCTCTCAAGGCAGGTGAGAATTTGCTGGAAAATGGCTAACATGGTTGGGTGTGGTTCTGGTCCCCCAACTGCTCCTTCAGTCGGCTGATATTTTATGGCTGTATCTGGTGGTTCAATCGGCAGCTCAAGCAGTCCTGGTTGTGTTTGGTCCCTTGTTCGGGCTCCTAGTTTCTCATAATTGACCTCTTCTTCACCGGACAATTCAATGGTATTCCACACCGTTTCAATTTTAGGTAAAGTTTCTGACAGTTGATGCTTCTGCTGAGAAGGCCATCCTGTACGCTTTCCTTTACGTCTCATTTTGGAATTCACTGATGTGTCCCAGGGATAAATACACATTTCTCCCATTCATTGAGGAGACTCTCCACGCAGACACACTTATTTTTGGTTGAGGCATTTTGTGGCTTGTTTGTTTTGGCACCTCTCAACACCCCTCATTATTACCATCTATGCACGAAATCACTCACATACACTACTGATTACTGACTACACACACCAGCTGTTAAAGATCGCTGAACACTACCAGGTTGAAATGAGTGATAAACATTTTTTTTTAAATGTTAGGTTGATAATCTGATGGAGAGTGGTGTACTTGTAGGTACCACTGGGGCATCTTCTGCTGAGGACTCGCCACCTCCTCAGCTGTCTCCCGTTTCGCTAACAATGGCCGCTCCATCTGTTAGCCCTAGTAGTTTCTTTTGAACAGCAGAAAGAATTGCTTCTGTTACAGCTAGAGCATGAAAAAGCTAACTGAGCATGATCGTGTTAAGTTTGGAGTATACTAAAATCAAGCTGCAACAAGAGTGTCTTGAATTGGTTAGAGAAGGAAAGCTCTCGTTTGGAGAGTTTGCTTTGGGGAAGTGACCCTGATTTACCTAGGGGTCATGCCTTGGACACATTTGATATTGTTGGAAACTTACGGCTGTTGCCAAAATTGAATGAGAAGGACCCTGAGACTTTATTTTTGTTTGAGCGTGTTGCTGACTCTAGGAGTTGGCCTGATTCTGATAGCACTTTATTGTTGCAATGTGTTGACTGGTAAAGGGCAGGAAGCATATTCAGCTCGGTGTAGCTGACAGTGTCAGCTATGATAAAGGTTAAAATGGCTATGTTACAGAGTTATGAATAGGTTCCTGAGGCTTACCGCCAACAATTTAGAACTTTAAAAAAGGCTGATAAACAGACTCATGTTGAGGTTGCGCGTGAGTTATCTTCACAGTTTAATTGCTGGACTTCCACCAGGGGCTGTGTGATCTGATTATGCAAGAGCAATTTAAGGACACAAACCCTTATGGCCACATACATTAACAAACGAAAAGTGAAGGCTGTCTCTGAAGCTGCAGTTTTCGCGGATGAGTATGTTTTGACTCACAAAAGTGGCTTTGCAGAGCTCTTTATTCAGAGTGAGTGGGGGCGTTCCGAGAGATTTGGGCCTCGGCCACCGAGATGCTCTGGTTTACGGGCAGAGCTTCATTAATCTAGAGTTGAGCCTGGCTTCTGTTGTAAAGCTGACTTCAGTCAGTAGTGTCACTACTGTCAAGGTTCAGGTCATTGGAAAAATGGAGGTCCTGTTTTCAGGGCTAAGGCTAAATTCAGGACTCATGCTAACGGTAAACCTAAGTCTACGTTATTTGCAACGCCGGTACAGCATCCTTTCACTCCGTTTCATGCCTAGGGGCATTTGACAGTCCCAATTGAGCCAGATGATTTACCTTTCATTACGGAGGGTTTTGTATCTGTTAGGAAATAACGACCCAGTGCCAGTGATGATCATGAGGGACACAGGTGCCCCTGAGTCATTTGTATTAGCCTGTGTTACCCTTCTCTGCTGAGACAAATTCGGGGAATCGGGTTGAACACTGTCAGTTCCATTGCATAAACTGATGTTGGATGCTGAACTGGTGAAAGGAGAGGTTGTTTTAGGGGTGTATCCTTCATTGCCTATTGAGGGTATCAACGTGATTCCTGGGAATAATTTGTGATCGGGTATGGCTTGTCATGTTTCCATCTCTAGTGGTTTCCATTATGCTATCGGTTGTAGGGATTCCCCATGAGAGTACGTAGCGTTTCCCAGAGGTGTTCTCTGCGTGCACAGTGACGCTGTCCACGAGTCGTGGCGGACTGGTCACTGAGCCGGCTGACGATGATGTTACAAAGAAATCCGTCACTACTTTCCTTGTGATCATGTTATCTGTGCCCCACTCTGATTTAATTAAGGTGCAATAGGCTAACCACACATCAGAAGAGTTGCAAATTGTGCCTGTGGAACAGTTGGAAGATGTCACCCATGGCTATTTTCTCCAGAATGATGTCCTGATGAGAAAGTGGGTTCCTCATAGTAGTTTTGTGGGGAGTCTATTAGTCAGGATGTTGTGCCAGTTAAGTTTCGTGAGTTGGTGTTAAACTTCCCACGACAATGTTGCTGGACATCTGGGCATGAGGAAAAGCTACAATCGCATACTGAAACATTTATTTTGGCCTAGGTTAAAGTGGGATGTTTCCGCGTTCATCAAAATCTGTCACACCTGTCAATTAACAGGTAAACCAAATAAGCCGGTACCGCTGTTTCCTATTCTCGTACTCAGCCAGCCTTTAGATTATCTGATTATTGACTGTGTTGGTCCTCTGCATCACTCCAAGAATGGTAGTAGTTACCTGTTCACTGTAATGTGTCAGACCACTAGGTTTCCTGCTGCCTATCCTCTCCGGTCTATCACGACTAAGTCTGTGCTAAAAGCTTTGACTCAGTTTCTCCCTGTTTGTAATCCCCAAGGTTATTCAGAGTGACCAAGGTTCTAATTCCACCTCTAATCTGTTTGGTCAGGTTCTCAAACTATTAAACCCAATTTGGCAAGCGCGCAGCCAAGGAGCGCTGGAACGTTTCCATCTGTCATGGATTTCTTCATCTGAACGAGAGGCGGACCAAAGCGCAGCGTGGTTGTTTTGATTCATGTTTTAATAAATCCCTTCACATGAACAAACTAACAAAAACAAGAAATGTGAAAACTCAAAACAGTCCTATCTGGTGCAAACACAGAGACAGGAACAATCACCCACAAACACACAGTGAAACCCAGGCTACCTAAGTATGATTCTCAGTCAGAGTCAACTAATGACACCTGCCTCTGATTGAGAACCATACTAGGCCGAAACATAGAAATACCCAAATCATAGAAAAACAAACATAGACTGCCCACCCAACTCACGCCCTGACCATACTAAATAATGACAAAACAAAGGAAATAAAGGTCAGAACGTGACACCATCAAACACAAGTCTTTGTTGATAGCTTATTGTACGGAGATGGATAAGGATTGGGAGGAGGGGTTGCCTTGGGTACTGTTAGCCGCCAGGGAAGTTTTAACAGGAGGGCACAGGTTTCAATCCAAATTACCTAGTGTTCAGACATAGTGTACGTGGGCTTCTAGTGGTGCTCCAGGATAAATGGAAGTCTCCTGATACACCTCAGTTATCTTATGTGTGATTTCCGGCGACGCCTATACGCCACTGGTGAGAATATTTGATCGGTGAGCTGAGCCTCGTCATTTTAGTCCAGGTGACCAGGTTCTTGCTCTGCTGCCAATTGTTGGTTCTCCTTTTCAAACCAAGTTTCATGGTCCATATACGGTAAAAATAAAAATATCTAGTTGCCACTCCGGAATGGAAGAAAGCACAAACTGTGCCATGTAAATCTGCTAAAACCCTATTATGCACGTTCCTCTGGGGCCTGTTCTTTTGGCCGGTACTGCTACATCACTGGGTTCTTTTTGTCATGCTAGGTCCATGCATGGTGAGGATGTCCCTGGTCCCGACGATTGCGTACTGCAGGGTAGATTGAAAAATTCAGTCACTCTATGTTTTGGATTGCCTTCTCGCTCATCTACCTGCAGATAGGCAAGACAAGTTTGTTGGTCTAATTCGTTTTCAGGTTTTGTTTTCTAATACACCTACACATATCAACTTAATAGAACACGATATTGATGTTGGGGATGTTGACCCCATCCGTCAGTGGTTCTACAGAACTTCTTCTGAGAAACTCCATTGTCTGGATGCTGAGATTAGGTACATGCTGGAGTGAGCCTTCTTTCTCCAGCTGGGCTTCTTCCTGTATCTTGGTCAGTAAACCGGATGGGACAAACATATTTTGTACAGACTACCGTAAGGTAAACAGTGTCACTAAGCCAGATTCATCTCGTCTTACTCGGATGGAGGACTGCGTTGATCAGGTCGGAGCAGCAAAGTTTGTGAGCAATTTTTACCTGCCTTTATTACACCCTCCGGTCTATACTGGTATTCGGTTATGAGTTTCAGTCTGTAATGCACCTGCCACTTTTCAGCTCCTTGTGAATAGGGTTGGCTCCAGTCTGGTCAGGTGCACTGTTTATCTGGACGATGTAGTGATTTATGCAGATACTTGGGAGGAGCATCTGTCCAGTATTCAAGCCTTGTTAGTATCTCCTGGCTGCGGGTCGCCTCACTATCAATCTGGCTGAATGCGAGTTTGCTCAGGCGACCGTTTACGTACCTTGGCAAGATGGTTGGGCAGGGTGAAGTGCATCCTGTTTGGGCTAAAGTGGTGGCTATTGATGCTTTAACACCACCAACTACTAGAAAGGAACTGATGAGTTTCTTGAGAATGATTGGTTATTACTATAGTTTCTGCAGGAACTTCTCTACCGTAGTCAACCCCTGACAGATTTGCTGAAAGCTAAGGTGGTTTACATCTGGTCTCCTCTCTGTCAACAGGCTTTTGAGAATGCAAAGAGGTTGCTTACCTTAACTCCGGTGCTGGTTGATCCATCAGTGGATTTGTCATTCACCTTGCAGGTGGATGTAAGTCATGTGGGGCCAGGTGCAGTCCTGCTGCAAGCAGATGTGTCCGGTGTTGAGAGGCCTGTTCATTTATTTTACAAGAAGTTTAACCATTATAAGTTGAACTACTCCATGGTGGCAAAAGAAGTGCTAGCACTCATATGGGCGCTACAACACTTCGAGGTGTACGTCAGGTGTAGTACCTATTGCGGCCTACACTGACCATAACCCTCTTACCATCTTCAGGTCTATGATGTTTCCTAATCAACACCCCTCATCATCACCATCTATGCACGCATCCACTCACTTACACTACTAACTACACACTCCATTGTTACTTGGATATAGTTTACTTTATTTAATAAATATATTTTTGTTATCTCCACATTATCTCCCTCTGTTACGGGCTACAAGCCAGCTCCTGACAGTAATGGACATCTCAGGAGTTGAAACAATGAAACAAAGTATTCTATGTAGAACAAATGCTTAACTTTGACATTAATTGAATCTCTGGCCAAGAAGACAATATGTACATCTTATCTTATTGTCCTTTGCTCACTGTGTGGAATCAATCTAGCTAGTTTGTGAATATTATCATAGCATTCAAATGGTCCAATCCACTAACTTCAGTCCAATCTAAGTTATCCTATTGGACATTTGAGAAGAGTACACAGAGGACAGCATAGAAAACGAGAGATCACACAAAATATCCCTTTGTATTGCATGTGCTGCTCGGCCTTCCCAATTAACCATGCACTGTCACCTCAAACCCTATAAAGCAATAAATCATGCCCAACACCTTTGATCTCTGTCCCTAAAATCCCCTACTGTACAATTAAACAATGGTATTTATACTGGTCCATCTCATTTCCTAGTGGACATCAGAGTGAACTCAATCATGCGTTGTGATGTAAAGAATCCCAGTTCCCATGGGATGGTGCACAGGTGGAATTTCAAATGGTGCAGACATAAATAACCGGAAACAATGTGCCTTGAGCTGGCACCTAGGGAGAGGCTGCTGTGCTCCATTCACAGGCACAGTGCTCCATTCTCTCATGTCGGTGTGCACTGCTCTCTCCCAGCTCAGCTTGCAGCTCAGTACTACAAATAAACGGTACAGCATGGGTGTAATGACCCAGCGAAGGGTCGTCCCGTTTGTTCAGATCTTGAGCAAAGGGCATTGGAGCAAATGGGACATCTGACAGAGCGCTAGAGGAAGGTGATGGAACTGCATTAACAAACTAAGGTAGCCAACAAGACAATGACCAGTAGCAAAAGGAAGATTTTCAGGAACATCAGTTGAAGGATAAACATATTACAGTATTTTCTTTTCCTAGGGTAGTGTGTTATATACAGTAAATGATTTGTCTTTCTGGACATTTCCATAGTCAGCTCTGTTCCAGACCAGGTCAGTGGTGATCACCACAGACACACAGGAGGCAGGTCAGTCAGTGATTACCACAGACACTCGGGTCTGTGTGTGTCAGGCCAGTCGGCAGACCTAATTGGAGCCCTCAGTCCTTCAATTCCAAAAGCATGATCTCCCCACAGCAGCCCTGATAAACAAAGCACACAGAGGATCAATGCATGTTGCCCAGGGGGCCTTCAACTGGCACAAACACTGCTCTTTACATCTCTCACTGCACTTTTCCCATTCATTAACCTAAATGATCTGCCTGCCTGAGGGGGGGGGGGGGTGATGTTAAACAATTATCCAATAAGCAATCTTTTGTCCCGAATGACCACTTGGGTATTGACTGGCTTAATGGCTTGATTGATACTTGTGCAGAGCAAAACAATGCAGGCACTGATTCATTAATTAATCGGAGTTTCCTGATACATCCTCTGTCACGTGTGATGGGAAAGTGAGATACTAATGTTGTCAGTCTAGGTTATCTAGTATCTGGTTGTTAATGTGCATTAATGCTTTAATTAGTCATTAGCCTGGGATTAGTGGTGTGATGTGTCTTTATAAAATCAATGCAATGGCCCATTTTATAATGGGCTCCCTAGTGGCACAGCGGTCTAAGGCACTGCATCTCAGTGCAAGAGGCGTCACCCTGGTTCGATTCCAGGCTGTATCACGGCCGTGATTGGGAGTCCCATAGGGCGGTGCACAATTGTCCCAGTGTCGTCCGGGGTTAGGCCGCCATTGTAAATAAGAATTTCTTCTGAACTGACTTGCCTAGATAAATAAATTAACTAAAAAAATGACGCTCCATGTCTCTCCTTGGTAACTTCAAGCCATGTGTGTTATGAACAGGTAGAGAACTAGGAAATACATGCATGAACACTAAACTATTTCAAAGATCTTAGTGTAAAAACTCCCAACTGTCAAAGTTAAATAATCTGTAGAAGGCTGAGGAGCCATCTCTCAAAGTCTTCTTAAAAAGCTTATGAAGGGATATACTCATTTCCACGGTGAGAGCTCGATCAAAACACCACCATGAAATGTGTTTTAAATCATTTTGTGGGTGGGAAGCCACCGAAGAACTTGTCATTTCCAAACATTAGGATATTTATGGATTGAAACAAAAGGGCTTGGTGTCGATGAATGACTGGGCTTCAATCAGGACAGACACTGCATACCTGAGGTATACGAGGACAGGTCAATTGTATCTCGAGGTGACCTAGAGTATGCCTTGTTTTGGCATTATTTCATTCAGTAGCTTTATACAAGTGAAATAGCAATGCTAGAATTCAGAGAATTTGAGATGGCATCAACAGGTCCCCAGTGTTGGAGAATGGGAACCCATAGGCTGAATAACTGAATGCAGACAGACACAGAACAGCAGGGTAAGGTTAGCCTCTCTGTATGTGCTGCAGGTAGTTCCCACCATTCATTTGATAGAGGAGTAAGGTGGTAAATGCTAAAATTCCATCTCTTATTATTGACTTGATTCTCCCCCAGTTGTTTGAAGTTGTAATCTGACACTAAAAACCCTTTCATGCCAAGCTCTGGCTCCTCCACTCCCTCTCACAGCCCTACTTGGAAAGTATAGTGCCTCGTTAGCTGGCTGATAAATAATTAACAAACCCCAAACTACAGAGAGAGAACTCTGCAGACTGACTATCATCATGGCATTAGGATTTTGCTGCCTGCCTGCCTGCCTGCCTGCCTGCCTGCCTGCCTGCCTGCCTGCCTGCCTGCCTGCCTGCCTGCCTGCCTGCCTGCCTGCCTGCCTGCCTGCCCGCCCGCCCTGGGTCCCGGGTCTTGCTAGTTCAGAAGCTTTAAAGACGTCAGCTAAGCTTTCATCCACACACCAGCCCAACCTATGCTGGCAGGAAACTTGCGTCATTAATGGTTTAAACATGACCCCGTGTTGTGCAGATGACGTAGTTGCGAAATTGACGGTTATTTGACCATAGCATACTCTTTTGAAATACCAGTTGGTCAAATATCACTTGCACAATGCCACATCTTTAAAGCATAAGGCAATAAAGCATGTATATACATCCTTAATGAACAGTTATAACTTTAAACTAATAAAAAACAATGTCCCTAGTAATTCTGTTTTCGTGCGTTTCTGCCTCAGTATCTGATTGTGTATAAAATCAATAGTTGAATTTTTTTCCATTGCTGACCTTGACCATTTCTATTAGCCTGGGTCAAAGGACTAAATAGCCCTGAAAAGGGAGGTCTTGCTTCCTTTCTCAGCTAGCAGATAATAATGATGACTTGATACGAC
Organism: Oncorhynchus kisutch; assembly: GCF_002021735.2. Taxonomy (NCBI): domain Eukaryota; kingdom Metazoa; phylum Chordata; class Actinopteri; order Salmoniformes; family Salmonidae; genus Oncorhynchus; species Oncorhynchus kisutch. The sequence continues at coordinate 40,855,549 of NC_034180.2, forward strand.
TTGACCGCGATAATGATAATGACTGTGATAATGACCACAATAATGATAATGACCACAATAATGATAATGACTGTGATGATGATAATGTGAAGGAATAGAATTTTACGAGACTTAAAGGTCGAGCAGGTGTTAGCAACCTGTAATAGATGTTGCTCTCTAAGAATAATTTTATAGAGGTGCTATATTCCTCATATGCCAGAGGTAGAGAAGCGTGGTATACTGTCTCTCACCGCCTCTCTCTCAGTTGCGTGACAAGGCAAGTTATTGCTGGCCACTAACTGAATCACAGTGCTTGTTTCAATTTAATTCACTGTAAATGAGTAATCTACCTCAACAACAAGGAGATGGCTTACAGTCTCTGTGAGTTGAGTTCTCCTACCACGTCATCCTGAAAGTAAAAGAAAGAACAACATCGGCCACCGTCGACCTCAACCCCAGCACTAAACATGCATGTACACACACATCTACCCTTAAATTTCCCATATGTGAACAGGAATGCTCTATAGACCATGTTGGTGTATGACAATACCTGCTGTAGTAAGGTGCCGTTTATATAGGAATAACAGTCAGACAGAAGCCTGCCTGTATTTGGCCAAAAGCATAGTAAAGGGAAGTATGCATTTTACCCTGTCTTTGTTTTTGTCTGTAACGAGAACAACTTGGACTCAATGTGGGCAGTGTTGAGAAACCACGCCATCGCCAGAGCATCATGTCCTCAAACTAATATAATCAGTCCCACTGAATGACATTAGGACCTGGTGATAGCAATTTAGTCCACTTATTCTGGGGCTTACTAGTCCTCTTGTAGGACCGGGTCAATCGGTCCAGTGTTCCTGCCACCTTAGATGACCAAACAGCACCTCCTACTGGACAACATGAACTTTACAACAACGTGCCACTTGAGGTTCAAATGCTATTCTGCCCATTGAAGATAATTCACTATAACAATCAGGTTTAAGAATCTTCACTCCATTGACCCAGTTTAGGCTTATGGATCTAAAAAAAATGGGGGAAAACCAGAGAGATGGATGAGACCAATGTTGTGTTCGTCATGAATATCAATCATCCAGGGTTCAAAGGTCCATACATATCGGCCATAAGCTGTTACAGTTGCACTATCTAGAGACAGACCATATTTTACCCACTCCTGTTCGAAACACACTCTTAGACCAGAGATTATGCCTGTTGGAACACAGCCTGTTGCACATTGGCCAAAGGCTGCACCATCCCACTGACAGAGTTAGCTCTATCTGTCTGAAACAGCCGACATGCCCAGCAGCTATTCCAGATGACACCCAGCCATGACAGGAGAGAAATATGACCCAGTCGTCACATATGTTACATGGTGTTACATATATCAGGCTTTTGTTTCAGTAGTCCCAGGTATCACGTCTGTACTCTTAGCTAAACCTATCCGGTGGGCGTTCTCTACATCTCGGACATTCAAGAACAAGGCAGTACAACTGAACGATAGCTTTAATCACAGTGAGACAGACACACACAAAGAGATGCATTATTACTGTACGGTTGTTTTGACTTTAGAACCCATCTTGTTTAATTACGTCTTCTTTCCACACATCACTCCAGGAAGTGTGTGGTTATTCCCTAGGATATTTTGCTTATCAAGATGGCTGAGACCTAAACTTCTGAGAGATAATTCTACTATGGGGCAGTAAGTCATAACACAACACTCTTTGAAAAAGGTTAACTGAGTTGAATATAAGGTTGTTTGACAGAAACATACCAAATGACTCACGGGATATGAGACGTTTTTACATTGAAGTTTGCAGCTGAGTGATGCTGGACGCATGACAACTCCATGTAAATAATCATTATACTGTCTACAACTGTAGTGGAATGGAGCAATTTGCACAGAGCCCTCTTCATTCAATGGAAGTATGCCCTATTTTCCTACAGAAGCTACAGCAACTCTTAAGAATTGGTTTCTGCTCTATATCAACTGCGCACAAAATCATACAAGTTGCTGAGCATTTAAAAGCATTCTAACTGAACTGAGATTGCAAGGTGTGTGGTGAGTTGGAAAAAACAATCTGCCTGTAGAAACGCCATCCCACCCCATTTCTGTCAACTTCTGATTTCAGTAAAAATTCTTGACAGACTAAGCTTCCTATGAAGTAGTTGATGAGTGGCCAACTGGAATGAGATTTTACTAAGTGCTACAGATAGTTTAATGGATCATATTCAAGCTTCAGGAGGAAACAGAGGAGATCAATCAGGTGAGACTCCTTTCTGGAGGAATGTTACAACAGCAGTGTGCTCAAGCTCTGTGTCTACAGAGACCTGTCTGTAGTCTGTCCCAGGGAACACTGTCAGACTCTCTTGAACAAAGTTATAGCAGCAGGAAGGAGAGAAAAAATAGTGTTTAAGAGAGAAAACATCTGTTGTGTTATTTGATCCTAATTATCATAACATCCTTTGAGAGAGACACTTGTGAAAGTCAATCTTCTGGACTTTTTTATTTTTTTATTTTACCTTTATTTAACTAGGCAAGTCAGTTAAGAACACTTTTTTTTTTCAATGAAGGCCTTGGAACAGTGGGTTAACTGCCTTGTTCAGGGGCAGATCGACAGATCTTTACCTTGTCAGCTCGGGGATTCGATCTTGTAACCCTTCGGTTACTAGTCCAAAGCGCTAACCACTAGGCTACCTGCCGCCCCAACATTGATTTCCCCAGAGACAAAAAAAGTATCAATAATAATAATCAGCTCTCTATTGTGCGTGGTAAATAGATGAGAAGGTCATGGAGAACACATACAGTATACCAGGCATTTGACCAGGGAAACAAATCAAGTGTGAAATTTTCCTCTTGGAAAGTTAGGTCTTGGAAGCTATGTCATCAACACGTTTGTACCACAGTGTTAAACGGCCTACAATAATATAGCCATGATGAACCTGGCGCCATTTAATATTTATGTACTGTACATGGCCTGCTTTCATATGGGAACCGGTGTGAAACCTCAGGGAACCCTGCTTGAGTAACAATGCATACCAGATGTGGAGGGAACCATATGATCAGTATTAGACAAGCCCACAGGAGGGTCCATTGTCTTCCCATACTGGCAAACCACAAAGACAGCATTCCTGAGGAAGCTAACAAGAAAACTAACGAACCAATGACTGTTCTTTAGGGAAGAGTTAGTTACAAACAGAGAGAGCGAGAAAGAGCGAAAGAGAGAGAGTGAAATGGATGCTATTCACCAAGGCACCAGCCTGACATTCAACTTGTTGAGTGTGAAAACCTGCACTGTAAGCAATCAATGTCAAATAAAACTGTATGCATAATTGAAAGAAATTGACTGGAAAAGAAACAGAGATTCTCATAGACTGTTCATTGTGTGGTGTACAAACACAGAACAATACAACTCTTTTGGGAACATTTGGTAGGAAGGAATTCACTATTTATTTATTATTTTTATTGAACCCTTATTTTACTAGGTAAGTTGACTGAAAACACATTCTCATTTACAACAACGACCTAGGGAATAGTTATAGAAGAGAAGGGGGGGATGAATCAGCCAATTAGAAACTGGGGATGATAGGTGGCCATGATGGTATGAGGGCCAGATTGGGAATTTAGCCAGGACACCGGGGTTAACAACCCCACTCTTACGATAAGTGCCATAGGATCTTTAGTGACCACAGAGAGTCAGGACACCCGTTTGACGTCCCATCTGAAAGACAGCACCCTACACAGAACAATGTTCCCAATCACAAGGTGAGGGGTGAGAGTGGCACATGGACACGTGTAGACTCCCGAGTGGCGCACGGTCTAAGGCACTGCAGCTCAGTGCTAGAGGCGTCACTACAGACCCTGGTTTGATTCCAGGCTGTACCACAACCGGATGTGATTGGGAGTCCCATAGGACGGCGCACAATTGGCCCAGCATGCCTAGTTCAATAAAGGTTCAATAAAAACTAGACAAATAAGAGAAAAGGACAGAAGGAAACCTTTTCATATCTTATGGAACAGGCAAGTGGTCTTTGAAACCAAACTTTTATCTAAACTAGCACAGCGGGGAAGAGACAAACATCACTTTGTTTGACATTCCTTGTGGGCACTTTACAAATTAGATTTTAGACAGGCACTAGTTATGTAGCTTCAATGAAAAGTAATGGGGGCCACACTGGTAAAAGTTTGTGAGATTTTACATGAAGCATTATTTAAATTGGAGTGTAAGTGTTTCATTGTTTTTTGGGCTGATATGACATTTAAGTAGAACAGGAGCCAGCTTAATTATCATCTCATATTCAGTAACATATTTACATAATTTGACCCTAGTTTTGATTTGCAAAAGGCCACATTGAACATGACATGCTCTGCTGTGGCAGCGGACCAAAACAATTACTGCGTATTCATCTGTAAGTAGATCAATGTTTTTATTTTATTTTTTATGCTGAATGACAACAAAGATTAAAGACAAATGTAATACTCCAACAGTGCTGAAGTTACATAAACATACTAAAGGATCTTTACTGATCATTTTGACAGACACATCCAGGCCCTTTTACAGCATGTCTTTATCCTCGCTCAGTGTTTTCAGTAAACCCTCCTGGAGCTTGGACCCTTGGCATGACCACAGACCTCAAATGAAAACCATGATTTGCCCCCCCTAATCTCTGTCCTCATTCCCCCTTGCTTTCGCTAACCTCCTGGGTCCCTAGAACACTCTCCAGTCTGCATTGCCAGATGGGAGGCAGATGATCGCCAGTGACGAAGCCCAGCTCAGAGTCTTTCTGGGGCAGACTGAACAGCAGCAGGTGGCTCCTCAACACCTAATCCGGACAGGACAGATGTTAGGAAAGACCATCAGGGGAGAGGGGAGGAGTGGCAGGAGGATAAGAAGACCCAGGGGAAGGTAAGAGGAGTGAAGAGCTGGAAGACCCAGGGGAAGGTAAGAGGAGTGGCAGGAGGATAAGAAGACCCAGGGGAAGGTGAGAGGAGTGAAGAGCTGGAAGGCCCAGGGGAAGGTGAGAGGTGTGAAGAGCTGGAAGGCCCAGGGGAAGGTGAGAGGAGTGAAGAGCTGGAAGACCCAGGGGAAGGTGAGAGGAGTGAAGAGCTGGAAGGCTCAGGGGAAGGAGAGAGGAGTGAAGAGCTGGAAGGCCCAGGGGAAGGAGAGAGGAGTGAAGAGCTGGAAGGCCCAGGGGAAGGTGAGAGGAGTGAAGAGCTGGAAGGCCCAGGGGAAGGTGAGAGGAGTGAAGAGCTGGAAGGCCCAGGGGAAGGTGAGAGGAGTGAAGAGCTGGAAGGCCCAGGGGAAGGTGAGAGGAGTGAAGAGCTGGAAGGCCCAGGGGAAGGTGAGAGGAGTGAAGAGCTGGAAGGCCCAGGGGAAGGTGAGAGGAGTGAAGAGCTGGAAGGCCCAGGGGAAGGTGAGAGGAGTGAAGAGCTGGAAGACCCAGGGGAAGGTGAGAGGAGTAAAGAGCTGGAAGACCCAGGGGAAGGTGAGAGGAGTAAAGAGCTGGAAGACCCAGGGGAAGGTGAGAGGAGTGAAGAGCTGGAAGACCCAGGGGAAGGTGAGAGGAGTGAAGAGCTGGAAGACCCAGGGGAAGGAGAGTGAGTACGAGTGTGTACCTCATCAGTCAGGTAGTAGTGAGTCTTCCTCAGGAGGCTGCGACGTGCTGTTTCAACCTACTGGTGAAAGGGGGGAAAGCCTTTCAGAGGGGTGTACAAAAGAGTTCATATCCAAAGTACAGAGCGATTCTCAATTACCCTCAAATTGCCTAGCCCTGTTGAGCAGTATGACATTTCTAGGAACTGCAATGCAACACAGTCCAGTCAATTGTCATCATGTGGGTCTGAGGTGGGACAGAGCCACCACGTAGAGCACACGACACCAGCACCGCCACAGTGTCCCCGTCACCAGCGCACGGAAGTAGAGTATCAGTGGGAGAGAATCCTCTGGGGGCGACGTGAACCTTTCCATAGGGATGGCCAGCTAGGAGGAACACAGAGGGGTTCATTTAGCCTATCTTTATGTCACATGATTTAGACACTTTGTCAAATCGCACAATTTTGCAGAAAGTGACAAGAACCACAGTGCTCTATCTACTGGCCGTTTACACAGAAATGTACCCTGTACTCTCAATTACCCTGTAATTGAGAGTACTCTCAATTATTTCAGTCCAGCATGTTAATTAACCAGCCTCCCTCTCACCTGTTCCAGTGTTACCCCCAGGGAGCGCAGCAGGCCCACATGCTCCACAAACACAGCCAACTCCATGGTGGCATTGAAGCATCTCTGCTGAAGTCGTCAAACAGGGGGTCCCCGACTGACACCGACTCAAACTGTCCAACCAGGGCAGAATAGAGGTAATTGAAGGAGGCCAGGAAGTTCAGCCAGGAAGTTCAGCCCAGGTGATGGTCCTCCTCTGGAAGAGAGGACAGAAGGCTCCATGTGGGCCAGGTGAGGTAGCAGCCCCGGACAGAGGGCAGCTGGACACAGGCTTCCCTTAGTAAAGGACCCAGTTCGGACAAGGGTCTGGGGGGAGGGGAGGAGCTATACAGCACTGAGTCCACATAAAATAGTGCCTTTATAAGAAGACTAAGGCTGGTTGGCAGTGGCACCAGAGGAATTCCAGCTATAGAGCAGTGATCTAACTGAAAGTGAAAAGGTCAGGAGTTAGATTCCCCCCCCCCCCCCGGACGATCAAGATAGGTCAAGATATTAGGTCAAGATATTATCCCTAGAGTTGGGTTACTAGGATCTATTTCTTTAAATAATGGATGACAGTTTAGCTAATCAGGTAAAACAAATAGAAGGCCAGAGTTAGGGACCAGAACAGATAGACATAGAAGTTGGAGATATACTAGCAGAACACATGAGAAGACTGTTTGTTAACCAAACCTGTTAAATCTGTTAAACCACCGCCTTTGCCATTAGAATAGCTGAGAGAGTCACTTGGGTCCGCATTACCCACTGCAAAAGGGTATGTACACATATAAGCACTGCTGATCACACACAGAGTTAGGAGAAGAACTGAGTACCAACAGGGTCCGGGGGTTACCTCCTTACACAAAGAATTCCTATTCCGACCGTTCATCACTGTGGGTGTCCTAGAAGTGTGAGTATGGGGTGGTACCTAGCAGACCGACTAAGGGCAGGAGAGGGTTGGCGGTTTTTGGGAAGAGTAGGAGCTCTGAGCTGCATCATAGTCTTGGTAAACTTTCTGATACATCCAGATCCACCACCTTCCGGTACTAATTATATGATGCCATTGTCTTTGATAAGAAGTAAAAGATAAACTATATAATACACTGACCATCAAGGACGAGTGACTTACAGAATAAGGAGTCAAAGAAGATCATTAAACAATTCCCTAGGAAAGCAGATAACTTTACAGGGATTGGGTTGGCCAGATTGAAGTACTCGGCCAACCCACCTCGGTTCACTTTAACTCCTGATGAGTACTAGATGTCTACTAGAGTCTAGATGGATGCTATTGGCATCCTCAGGGAAGTTACCGATTAATACAAAGCTATGAATCAAATAGGTGAAGACTTTACCACTACGTTCGTTTGGTGGTTGACAATAAATAAAAATGTGGATTGGATTAATGACATTTATTATAATCAACAGAGATTCGCGAATGATACTGGGGATGCAGTAATGGGGTTCTCTGACCAATTATCCGCCACCTCCCTCATGACCTGGTAAAATCGACTGACTCTCGATATGTTAATTGGCAGAAAAGGGCGGGGTATGTAGAATGATTGGGGTTCATTGCTGTACGTTTGATTTTTAATAACATTGTCATTGCTGTACGTTGATTTTTTAATAACACAGCTCCAGACGGATCAGTGACCAGGGCCCTGGCTGGTTTAACCACATTAGCTCACAAATTAGCAGAGAACTCTCGGGTGGATAATGCTCTAACAAATTGGTTTGACAAATGGAAAAATTTCATAATCACTGTGTTGTGGGCAACTTTCACCTGTATGAGTGTTTTGGTTCTGTGTGGATGTTGTTTGGTCTCGTGTATGAGAGGTTTGATAACCAGGACTCTGGAGAGATCAATGATGCAACAGATGGTGAGATACGGACAGATTCCGAGCTCTGGCCAGTGGGATGACAGATACAGGCCTCCAGGCCTAGGAGATGGCTCCGTTTCTTTTAACTACGAGGAGGCCATGTTGGATGAGACTGTTTTTGATGTTTAAGAATGTTTTTTTTAACGAAGATTGTAATAAAAATCCTAACAGGAAGCGTTATGATTGGATGTAGGTCAATAACAGTCATTGCTGAATATCGGCTGTACATACATGTATTGGTTTGAATTATTCTTGGATACCATTTATGTCTCTATGTAGTATTTGAGGAATCAGTGTGTATTATTTAGTCATTAAGGGTGGATTGTTAATGGGATTTATATGTTTAAATGAATGATTAGAATATTCCACCCTGAAACCATATGATTGTATGAAATTGATTAGAATCATGAGATTATTTTAATGATGTGTGTGGTTTTAGTCAGTAGAATTATATATCCGTGAGTGTAGTTTTAGGCAGAATTAGGGTATAACAATATATCTGTACAATAGTATCTTAAAAACAGACTGTCTGAGCAAGATTCGGTGCCGACCTTGGCTGGGGGCCACTGAGAGTACTTCCCAGGGTCTCCCTATCTTGAGGGAGGACGGGGAGTGATTCTCACGGCCTCCCCTAATCTTTGTCGGCTGGGTAGCAGGACAGTATGTGCATAGGATACCTACTGTTTGTGTGGAAGTATGTGCGCAGCTATAAAATGGATGTCTTTGTATTCTTGACTTTAGAACGTTCGCTGAATAAACTGTACTAAACTTTTGCATGAGCTGAGTCTTTGACTAATTATAATTAAACCCATGGTCTTACAAACCTCTGGGATTGGTCAAAGCTATTGATTGATTGTTATTATCATTGGGATTGAAAAGTCTCCTGACAACATTCAGCCAGGAACATTCCAAATCACATAGACAAGGCCCGTGAGAGAATTCTCTTTCAACAGTGAGAACCTGGAAGCATTGAGTACAAACAGCTCAGTCAAATATTGTGAAAATGATTATGGTCAACTATCTGTATCTGATATAATTAACAGGGGAAATTGGCAAGTATCCCAACAAGTGGAGACTTCACAGATGCACAGATTCACTACTTATACAGTGACTGAAGGACTAGATGAGCCTATTGTATAGGGAGATGAGACATGGCCCTGAATGGCCCTGAATAACTCTATATGATGATGATATATAGCCTAAGACTAGGGCTGTGGCGGTCAGCTGGTAATTATCATGCAACTGACTGCCGGTCCATTAATTAACATAAAGACCTTTAGCATCTCCAAGAAATCCGTTTAATTTACACCACCACAATAAATCCATGATTTATTTTATGCAGGTCTAAAAGAAACATTATGTGAAGAAAGTGTATTTCAGAATGTCACGCCTGCTCCTGCTCCCTCCGGCGCTCTACGTCGCTGGTCTGCTAACACAGACCCTGGCAACTATATTAGGCACACTTGTTCCCCATCATTACACACACCTGGTCATGATTTTCTCCTTGATTACTCCCCCTTTATTTAGCCCTCAGTAGTATCAGTCATTAGGTAGTATTATTTTATCTCACGTTCAGTACGCTTCTCATGTTTCGTCATCTGTATCGGTTCATCATTAAACTCACCTTCCGCACCTGCTTCCTGACTACACTTACACAGAAGAACATAATGAATGGCCTATTGTATGTGCCACACCATAGGCTGTAGTAGGCGTATTCATTTTGCACACAAGATATGCTTAAAATTACATGATTTTATATTAAGAAGAATATAATTGAGCTTTGCTGAATAAAATAGAAAGGATATGTTTTCCATTCCGGAGCGATACTGGCATGAAGTGGCGATGTTGAGCGTAAAAGTGGATAATTTGAAACAGGTCCTTTACGATAGATTTAGAGTTAATTGGCAATTATAGTTAATGATACAAATCTTAGAATGTCTTCGAAATGACAACAAATATGGGCAGCATAATGCAACTATTTATGCTAATAATGATTTGAGAAAGTCACAAAAAAGCTTGACTCAGGCTGCTCACACTTCTCTCAAAGTGATCATATTTTTCACACGTCAGATTATTCTCATAGTAATCTGGTCTGTGCTAATATGTCAAATTTGCATCGATTTAGAATGGCCCATTATCAAATGGGCAGGAGCAGGGGCAGGGGGAAAAATACGTAATCTGTATGCACTCGAATAGCGAATGGAGGCTGCTTTCACTGGGTTTGTTTTTTAAACATGCCAGGTAGGCTACTCCGGTTTTCATAGCGGAGCATGTGCTTAATACTAGCAGCTGAGAAATAAATATAGTAGCAGCTGGGATCCTCTTCCTCTTCAAGCATCAAAACTCTGCTTTCACACGGAATTGCAAGTAGGAATGTCTGGGTTTATAAGAACATCTTCACTCCAGACGTCAACCACTGTTTGAGGAGCATGCTCTCGCTGCGCAACAGGTGATACTTCTTCCAAACTCTGTATGCCATGGGCTCTCCAACCCTATTCCTGCAGCTACCCAGTGAAATCTGTTTGAGAACATCGATAGTAACATATTTTCCCAACAAAACAGATTTAATTAAACTGTTAACAGCCCCTCTCTCTGCGAGCTCGAGAAAGGAATGGAGGAGAGAGAGAGAGGGGTCATGAGCAGATGAGCTCCTCCGTTTTCCAGCATGTTTTTAAAAAATAGATTCTGAGTTAGATAAACTTGGATTTTTGGGCAAGGACATATACATAATACTACCCTACACAACAAAACCTTCACTCCAAATCTAAACTCCAAGCCTCCATCCTGACTTTGGACAAAATTACTTGGAAGGATTCCTACTACCAAAGCTATACAGCAAAAAACCTGACTCAGTTACACCAGCTCTGTCAGGAGGAATGGGCCAAAATTCACCCAATTTATTGTGGGAAGCTTGTGGAAGATTATCTGAAACATTTGACCCAAGTTAAACAATTTAAAGGCAATGCTACCAAATACTAATTGAGTGTATGTAAATTCTTACCCACTGAGAATGTGTTGAAAGAAATAAAAGCTGAAATGAATCATTCTCGCTACTGTTATTCTAACATTTCACATTCTTAAAATAAAGTGGTGACCTAAAACAGGGCATTTTTACTCAGATTAAATGTCAGGAATAGTGAAAAACTGAGTTTAAATGTATTTGGCTAAGGTGTATGTAAACTTCCAAGACAATTTATTTCATCTTTATTTAACTAGGCAAGACAGTTAAGAACAAATTCTTATTTTTAATGACGGCCTAGGAACAGTGGGTTAACTGGGGCAGAACTACGAACTTGCAACCTTCTGGTTACTAGTCCAACCTCTAACCACTAGGCTACCCTGCCGCACTGCGTAATTACAGAGAGAGCGATTGTGGAGATAAAGGAGTGCTGGTGTGATTAATCAGTCTGGTCTCTAGTCAACCTTAATGACATCATCCCTGGAAAAGTCATCATCAGTCTTTTTTTCTTCCTTCTCTGAAGCAGTCTCTCTCATGACCTCAGAGCCCCTCCTCTTCCTCCTCTTCCTGAACAGAGGAAAGTAGGACAGCCCATGGAATCATGAGTGTGCTGTTCAGACACAAGACAGGGACACAATAATTGGCTTTTAACCATGAGTTTATACACATATAGCAAGCCATGGTATATTGGTGATGATGATACTGTAAGTTACTTCATCGTCTGAGGACACCAGGAGGGCTCTGAGCCCATGCACAGCGACATACATCAGACAGTGATGGGGGCATGAGGGAAGCCCTACAATATTATGTTTTTCTAAGTAGTGAGAAAAGAGCAGGACATTTTGAAAAGTAATCTTTAAACATGTTGTACTTTTCTTGAATGCATTTTTGTAACTGACTAAAACAAGCAGACAATAAAATTGCGTTTGAGCCCATGGGTAACCTAGGTAACCACAGGTTGTTTTTCCCACAGTCAGGCGAGGCTGTTACGTTATATTCAATATCGACTAGAATATTTTTCAATCATTACTTATTGACGTTCAGGTCTCTCATCATCATCGAATCTCTGCTAACTAGCAGCATGCTGATGATTTGTTTAGCATAGCATTGTTTAATGAAAATAATGATTAGAATGAACGACTGGGTCAAAACATGAGAAAATAACTAACGGTAACAACTTCAGAATGCAACAGTTATTCGATGCGGGCCTATTGAGGTAAGGGAAATAACGGCTGTGAGTGTCCATCCGTGTGAGAGCTCACTCAATAGTTATTTATTGGCTGAACAGAAAGCGTTGGAGTGCCATTTTAGCTGGCAACGATAAGAGTGGGACGTCTCATTCTCCGCCAAAGAAGAGACAAGCACTGACTGTCTGTCACCAACCAGCGCCTGGACCATGCACGGATAGTTCTTCCACCTGTGTGCCATCAACGGACACGTCACCATTAACATAACCAAGCTATTTGGTAAGCTCGGACTCGCCAACCACAGTTGTTGCCTATGTACTGTAGACTTATTGGATATATATTCATTCATTATTTATTGAAATTATTGTCTCGCATCATCATCATCGAATCTCTGCTAGCTAGCTACATGCCAATTTGTTTAGCATAGATAGCAACATCGAATGCATAGAATTATTTGAATGAACAACTGGGTCAACAGTTAACAACAGCCCATAGACAGGAGTTATCACAAATTATACCACAGCGTTGTATAATATTCATTTCTCATTGGTTAGAAGTGCATTCTAGAATGGACATTAAAACCAGATAATAGGACAGTTAGTAGATATCGGGGCACCTTGCAATATGTGCCTACACATGCAGACCATACTTACTACAAAGTTAGAGAAAGCTAAACCAACAACCATACCAACCTAAATTGGATTCATTGTAAATGCAGGTCCAACGGATACTTATTTTTTGGGAGCATCTGATGACCTAATGTGGTAAGTGACGAATATGAATTTCTCTGGTCCCCATGTTGCAGTTATGACGCAGGTGTCGCTATGTTGTCAAATCCTCCCACATGTTTCTAGGTTGACCAGCTGTTTTCAGCAATTGGTATTTTTTAATTCGGTTGTAATATTGGCAGGTTTGCTAGCAACAACCTATTTAGCTAGCTTAGTGTTTGATATTCAATGCGATCTCCTCGTAATGAACAGTGTCCTGATCAGAAAGCAAACTTTTCTTAGGCATTATGCATTCTAGACCGTGCATTATTTCCCTTATAACGCATAGTATTATTTGCATGGTACAATTCAATGGATATAGTTCATTCTATGTTTGAGCTGCCTTTGAAAGGAAACGTAGATTTTTGTTGTTGCCATTGTTGAATTCGATCTTCATAATAGCAAGTTAGGACTGATCATTTGGTTAGCTAAAGTAGAACGTCTGTTTGTTTGGTTACCAGGGCAACTTCTGTCACAACTTCTGCTAGCTACTTGTTAAACATATTTTTAGCAGCAAATTAACACATTTCTAGAAGAAAATGTTAAATTATAGCCATGGTATATAACGGATACTCAACTCGTGGCTCTATGCGTTCTCTGGAAAATAACTCTGTGGAGTTATGTGGAGTCATTTTTCTCTTGAGGGAATTTTACAGCGCTAGTACATCCACTATATAAAGTTTGGACTGCTTTATATCAAAAAACGTATTGCTTTGAACATAAACCCATGTTCTACAGTGTCAAAAGCTTTATAAAAATCAACAAACAAGAAAACTATCATCAAGGATGAGGTCATTATAGTCAATCATATCTAAGATCAACCTGATGTTATTACTAATTTGTCGACCATGCATAAAACCAGATTGTTCTTCATCAATTATATGATGCAAGCCTTGTTTCAACTTCTTAGCAAATACAAGGGCAAATCATTTCCCATAAGTATTCAACAGGCTAATGGGTCTCCAGTTGTCAATATAAACACTATCCTTATTAGGTTTGGGAATCAAAGTAATTACACCTTGCTTTAAGGAAGCCTTAAGGAAGCCTTAAGCTTTAAGGAAGCCTTAAGGAAGCTTTAAGGAAGCCTTTTTCTTTTGATTCTTGGAACCTAGCAAGAATGAAAGGAATCAATTTATCGTTGAATGCTTTATAAAACTCACTTATTAAACCATCATTTCCAGGGGACCTATTGTCCTTAAGGCTTTTAATGCAGTCTTTTATCTCAATTTCAGATAACTCATCATCACAAAAATCCCTGAAATCATTACCTATCTTCTTAGCAATGTTTGCTACATTGTCTAAGAAAATATCCATATTGGAAGTTGACTGGGGTGATGTATACAGATTCTGATAAAACTGGGCAACATGCTGAGAGATTTCTTTTGGATTTTCTGGATTTTCTTGGATTACTGATCATTAATTTACATATTTCTTTTCGCCTGCCCTTTTTTCTAAATTAAATAAATATTTTGTATTTTTCTCTCCCCCTTCCATCCATTTTCATCTTGATCTTACAAATGCTCCCTGGGCCTTTTCCTCATAGATACAGTCTGACTGCATTTGCAATGATGATAGTTCCAATAATTCTTGATTAGTTAGTTCAGTTTTTTTAGTATAATCCATTATTCCCTTTTTGATGTTATATTCTTTCTCTCTCTTGGCACAAGCAATTTGTCACGCCCTGACCATAGAGAGCCTTGGTTCTCTATGGTGTTGAGGTCAGAGCGTGACTAGGGGGGTGTTCTAGTTTTCATATTTCTATGTTGGTGTGCTTGGTATGGTTCCCAATTAGAGGCAGCTGGTAATCGTTGCCTCTAATTGGGGATCATATTTAGGTAGCCTTTTTCCCACCTGTGTTTTGTGGGATATTATTTTGTGTTTTGTGCATCACAGTCACATTTCGTTGTTTCGTTATTGTTTTGTTGTGTAGTTAACTTACTTTAAATAAATAAGATGTGGAACCCAGATCACGCTGCAAGTTGGTCCGAGTATGCTTCCAACGACGATCGCGACTGAATATTCCACCACAACAGGACCAAGCAGCGTGCCCAGGAGGAGAAGGTATCCTGGACTTGGGAGGAGATATTGGATGGGAAGGGATCCTGGACTTGGGAGGAAATCCTGGCAGGACAGGATCACCTTCCTTGGCCTGGCAGGACAGGATCGCCTTCCGTGTCATTTGTCCGGTGCCATGTGTGCCGGCTTTACGCACCAGGTCTCCAGTGTGCCTCCACAGCCCAGTACGTCCTGTGCCAGCTCCTCGCACTAGCAGTGCGAAGTGTGTCATCGAACCGGTGTAATTTGTGCCGGCTCTATGCACCAGGTCTCCAGTACGCCTCCACAGCCCAGTACGTCCTGTGCCAGCTCCACGCATCAGGCCTCCAGTGCGCCTCTCCAGTCCGGTATGTCCTGTGCCAGCTCCACGCACTCGCTCTGAAGTGTGTGTCACCAGTCCGGTGCCCCCTGTATCAGTGCGTGGGCACTAGGCCTCCAGTGTGTATTTACAGTATTCACAATATATGACCCTTAAAGTTGCCTTTTAAAATGGCGACACCTGCTGACCATTTAGTACCAAATGAAAACCAAATATCATTCCCCCATTGACACTTCCAAAATGCAGTATCTGTTATGAGCGGAATTCTGATCGGAAAAGGGTCCAAATGATTAGGGTGAGGCACATTGGCTACTAGCAGCTTACTACACAACATACACTTAGTATTACTGTCTTAGTTACAGTCTCCCTGGCATATTACATAATTTATGCAACAGCATACAATACATTTTTGGACTCATCTTGTTGTGCTATGCTCACTTGAGCAGGAAGGTGACGCAGCAGTCCTTCAGGGGCAAATTTCATCACTAAACTTTATCAAAGTCTGGCATTCTCTGGCTTTATGGTGCTTTCAAGACTACTGGGAACTCTGAAAAAACAAGGTCGAATCATGATGACGTCAATGATCTTCAGGTCGGAGCTCTAGAAAGAGGCCCCTACTTCCAATTCGAGTTGGATGACCTTGAAAACCTATTTTCCCAGTTGGAGCTCATTTTTTTTTCAAGTTCCCAGTTGTTTTGAAGTCACTAAAATCAGATTTCCCAGTTCTGAGTTAGTTGTTTTGAGCGCGGCAGAAGTCATGCTGGATTGACAGCGTGGCCAATGTTTAATGTTTATCCTTTTAGCTCTTAAACCCATACTTGGGACACACCCACTCCACTGAATAGCAGGCTTGTGATTTCTTTGCAATGCTTGCAGTTAGCCACTGATTCCTTCCAAACCACTCATTGTTGAATTTGCGATTTCCAACTTGTTGTGTAATGTTTATGTTCAATGGCCGATGAACACTGATACGTTTGATCTACAATTTCTCTTCATTATTTATCTTCTTATGACAAGGATTGAAAAGGATTTGCAAGTAGATTGTCGACTTGATTCATGATGATGATGACTGGTAGCTAAGATTTAGAAAGTGTGATCAGTCCAATCAAAGCTACTGAAGATATTTACTATGGGTGCATAATTTAGGAAAAATATCACTTTTTGGATCGAGGCTATCTGGCTGCAGACAACAAGTGGTGTCATGGATTGCTCAGCCTTACCTACAGTATTTCATGTGATGTAATTGAACAGTCTCGTCTTCTTCTTCTTTAATGGGCTACAGATGCTGATGCTGCACATAGCCTACACACAATTTGTGCGCATCAATTATTTTGAAATGTAAAATTCTGTTATGCTTTTTCCTGCTTGTAAAAAGCAAAATGACATCACTTTCTCTGTGCACAGAAGCCTACATTAGGATGTTTTTCCATTCATTTTAGATATCGGATCAGTGATCAGGCCATTTATTGTGCGCTCATGTGTGACAGCGTATCACTTTCATCACTTTTGTTTTGGTGTTTCACATTACGATTTCTGTTTGACTGTATTAGCAAAGCCTCTGCGATCGAATTGTCCCTGCCCGCTGGGTTCAAGCGATAGGAGCTCCTAAAGCGGGATCCCCATTTGCCTTGGCTCCAGCCCAGATGATCTGAAGCTCTGAGGACCAGAAAGGAGAGGGGGCTTGGCTTCGGGAAGCTTGGACTTGATGCTATCATGTCCAGACAGCAGCATGTTCTCTCCCAATTTGGAAGTTGATACCACTGCGGAAGACACAGCGCCCAACACCACCAATGATGGAGATGATGCACCGGCCAGCATTGATGTACTGGAAGAGGTGAGAGTTAATGCAACATTTTCATTCAAATGCAGAAGGCTAAGCGTTTAAATGCAGATTACATGATAGGAATGACAGCATCATCCTGAAAGTGCATAATGGTGTTGCCTTTTTTATGAATTAAAATGTCATGATAGATAGCCTTCTACACGCAGTCTCGTAATAAAAGGCACACACTCAATATCTGTGGGCCTATACATGTAGCCCATATCATATATTGATTGTTGCTATTCATGTCATGTCTATTTCAGTCCTCTGCTCAGATGGAAGGAATTCTATACTGAGTGCAATTGGTAACCACAACATCCTTTATCTGTTCACTTGAGTCTAATAATCACTTAATTCACCAGCAAAATACTATTTCATTTAATAGTTTCTCTGTATGATGTCCATCCCTACCATCATATCTACATGAATGTAATTATGCATTCAAAAGTACTGTGTTATGTATAACACATTAAACAATGTAATTTCCCTAAGAAATACAAGTCATAGAAGACAGAGCCTAGTAATGACATGTATGCAAGGCTCAATACAGTAATTCTGAGAACTTGGATTTTGTACCCTTTAATGATGTGTACTCGGAATGCGAGAGCTTTACCTCCCATCTGTAATAACACTTATTCCATCTGGGGAATTGGTTGTGTGCAGCTTACCGTGAAATACAGCTTCTATGAGAGACCATAAAATTACAACAAGTTGTTTTTACCTCAAACCGACAGTATGTGCATGACCCAGAGGTCTTGACCTATGACGCTGTGTTGCCCTGTACCAGGATGCTCTAAAAAGGTCAATGCTATTTTGGATGTTTTGCTTGTGTTGTCGATGCCTGATTGCATGTCCCGTCTGAGTCAGCCCTTTCTGTCTGGTCTAATTAGTTTGGTTCATAACCTTCATGTGAAACACTTTACCAGTAACACATTATTTTCTGTTACTGTACCACAAACTGAATTTTGATCTGCCCAGAGTACCCCAGAAGTACTGTACCACCTCATGTGCATTTTACTAGTAGGCCCTATGGCCTCATGAGTCTTCTCAAGTACCCCTTGTGGATAAACGAAGTACCCCTAGGGGTCCTAGTACCCCTGGTTGGGAACCACTGTTATTGGAACCAAGTTGACTGATGATTGACTCATGAGTCATTGCTGACTGAGCTCTCCTTTGAGCACATATCAGTTAATGAGACATTTCTTGCATGAAGCAACACTAATTCTGAGAGCTGAAAAGTCCACAATGACACTTCCACTATGTTGTCAATGGATCTTCATGGGTGAATGGCTATAGACACCTGAAGGACCGTAATTAGCTGAATACAACAAGACAAAGTATAACTAAGTTAACCCTGCCTATTTGTAATGTTTTCTGGCCAGTTGCCTTAGGTCTGACTCATTGTCCTGGAACAAAATAGAGACACTTTGTGAGAATGCCTCTGCTGAAGAGGAGACATTTTGTTGGCAGTCAGAATTGCAAATTGTGAGCACTTTCGAAGACTGGTTGCTGCACTGAACTGTTCACTTGACACTCAGCAGATATAGGGCACACAGAATGTGTAATCCAATGACTTGTGTGTTTGATTCTGTTGTGGTCAAGTTTAGTATAGAAAGTCAAAGTTCATTTTAGCAGCCGTCTGAGGTCAGATTATTTAACGAGTCACTGGGGGATTGAGGATACACATGCCTTGTTGGACATGGTGCATGCTTTCTGTAACCCATGCAAAGATGCTTGAAACATTAGCAGAAACATAGGGGGACTGAAAATACAGTTGTGAGGGAGGATTTTGGGATGAATGTTAGTTGTACATTGAGCTAATGTGATTAGCAGCTGTTCCCATTGCAGCATAGCCTAATTAAATTACATTCACGTGACCTACATGCTATCGCTCCAACCTCATTTACTGCATTCTGAGTTTGGAAAAGCTCAGCACATTACAGCCCTGTCATGTTCATTTGCCCACAGCAAAATTGGATCAGTGCCATTTTTTTTTAGGCTCATTGGCGTGTGGACTCCCTTTTCATCATGTTTTACCAATCTCTTTCATGTGGTACTGTAGATCTATTATTCATGTGACACTGTTGCTTTCTGCCCCGTTAAAAACCTTTCAACCTGTATAGGTAAATATCAAATAGACTACATTGTAATCCAGCACGCCTTAAACACAGCCATATCATCGAACTGATTCATCAGACATAGTGTCACAGGAAAGAAGAAACGTAAATAAACTGTTGTACTTTTATTAGATTCTGTTCTTCAAACCATGTTCTCCTTTTAATCACACTGCTAAAAGTGATTTAAATGCAGCCTTTTGTCATACACCTATCTTTTCAAAGTTAGAGTATTGTATGTAAGCTTTTTTCTCACACTGTTTCTCTTTTTCACCTTCTCTTTTTCTGCATCAGCGGCCTGCGAAGCAGTCCTTGAGTGCCTGTATGTGTCCAGAGTCCCACTGTCGGTGCCTTCTGCTCTCCCTGCCGATGTACAGCTGCCTGGGCGCTGTGGCTTAGTGCCAGCTCACCCGAGTCACCAAGCTCAGCTTCGACTCATCCGTCACCACCCTGACTTCCATTTCCTCAATCAAGGAGGTTGGCATGGGAGGAGGCGCTATGATTTACCATGACAGCCCCTGCTCTAATGGCTATGTGTACATCCCTCTTGCCTTCCTGTTCATGCTCTATGTTGTCTACCTGGTAGAGTGTTGGCACTGCTGGGCTCACAGTGAGCTACATTGTAAGGCTGATGTGGATAGCGTGTATGAGTACCTATTGAGGATGCGACAAGCCCGTCCGTGTGTTTGGTGGAAGGCCATAAGATACCATTTTGTTCAGAGGACCAGACAGGTGACCCACTACCGGATCGGGGAAGCCTACACCACCACCCAGGTCTACCATGAGCGGGTCAACACACACGAGGGTGCGGGAGCGTTTGATTACAGTCGCTGTGGTATGTGGGACATCTCACAGGATCTACTTGGACTGGAGAGCCACCCGGCAACAAAACTTTGTTTCCACAAGTGCTTCGGTTTTGCTGGGGCTGGACCAGAAAATAATTACCTCAACCAACGTGCCAGGTTCTTCTCAGAGATTGACTACATGGAGGCTCGAGAAGGGTTGCAACTGTAAAGAGCTTTGATAGCCTACGTGGACCCTTACCGGTTGCCCTGGTATACTTCTCAGGTGTCGTTCTGGTTCACTGCTCTTCTCATGCTGTCCTGGCCCCTGAGGGTGCTTATAGAGTACCGTACAGCCTTTGTGCACTACCATGTTGAGAAGCTCTTTGGGTTGGAGGACAGCCACAACAGCCCCTCTAATAGAGGAGGTTTCCGTCAGGAGAGTTCTCCCTCGGGTAGATACAGTGGATAGCCCTGAGCTGGAGTGGCACATCCTCTCTGAGGAGAGTTCTCCCTCGGGTAGATACAGTGGATAGCACTGAGCTGGAGTGGCACATCCTCTCTGAGGAGAGTTCTCCCTCGGGTAGATACAGTGGATAGCCCTGAGCTGGAGTGGCACATCCTCTCTGAGGAGAGTTCTCCCTCGGGTAGATACAGTGGATAGCACTGAGCTGGAGTGGCACATCCTCTCCAACCGCCAGTTGATGCCCAGCTACTCAGAGGCCATGCTGATTAACCTGGCGTCTTCAGACTCTGGTACAACTGAAGATACCAGGTCCTCTAACTACTTCCTGCTGGACAGCCACCCAGCCCAGAGCTATGGCATGCTGCTGCAGGACTGTGAGCACTGCTGCCAGCTTCAGAGCGAGGTTGGACAGAGGCGGGCCACCACCAGCTCCAGCTGTTCCTCCGTCTTCTCCCGTCATGTCTTGTTCTATCCCTGGACAACTCATGCTTCTCACTGTGCCGCATGTACGGTTCTCTGCACACCGTGGGCCTGTGGAGGAGCCTCAAGCCAGCTGGCTCTCAATGAGAGCCCGCCCACTTACCGGGACGCACGCTTCTTCCCCGTCCTCATTGTGCACCGGCCCGAGTGCTGCTGTAGTGGTGACTCCACAGAGGTGCTACGCTACTTTGTCGGCCAGGGATCCACCTGCCTGGAAACCTCACTCTGAGAGGCCAAGAGACATTTGACTGATTCGGTTACAATATATTCCAAATAAGGAGGTTGTGAGTAGAGGTCGACCGATTAATCGGAATGGAGGATTAATTAGGGTCCATTTCAAGTTTTCATAACAATCGGAAATCGGTATTTTTGGACACCGATTGGGCCGATTTTATTTTAGATTTTTGTTACACCTTTATTTAACGAGGCAAGTCAGTTAACACATTCTTATTTTCAATGACGGCCTAGGAACAGTGGATTAACTGCCTTGTTCAGGGGCAGAACGACAGATTTTTACCTTGTCAGCTCGGGGATTCAATCTTGCTACCTTACTGTTAACTAACCCAACGCTCTAACCACCTGCCTTACATTGCACTCCACAAGGAGCCTGCCTGTTACGCGAATGCAGTAAGAAGGCCAAGGTAAGTTGCTAGCTAGCATTAAACTTATCTTATAAAAAAACAATCACTGAATCAATCATAATCATTAGTTGTCACGTCCTGACCTTAGTTCCTTTTTTAGGTCTTTATTTTGGTTTGGTCAGGGTGTGAGTTGGGGTGGGCATTCTATGTTTTTCAATTCTATTGTTTTGATCTTTGTTGTATTTCTATGTGTTTGGCCTGGTATGGTTCCCAATCAGAGGCAGCTGTCAATCGTTGTCTCTGATTGAGAACCATACATAGGTAGCCTGTTCCCACCGGTGTTTGTGGGTAGTTGTTTTGTGTGTCTTCACCTTACAGAACTGTTTTGTTCACGCTCTCTCTTTGTTGTTTTTTGGTTATTGCAGTGTTCAGTTTATTCTTAAAATTAACATGGACATTTATCACACTGCATTTGTCTGATCCTTCCTATTCCTCATCCGAGGAGGACAACGATCGCTACACTAGTTAACTACACATGGTTGATGATATTACTAATTTATCTAGCGTGTCCTGCATTGCATATAATCGATGCTGTGCGCATTCGCGAAAAAGGACTGTCGTTGCTCCAACGTGTACCTAACCATAAACATTTCTTAAAATCAATACACAAGTATATATTTTAAACCTGCATATTTAGTTAATATTGCCTGCTAACATGAATTTCTTTTAACTAGGGAAATTGTGTCACTTCTCTTGCAACAGAGTCGGGGTATATGCAACAGTTTGGGCCGCCTGGCTCGTTGCGAACTAATTTGCCAGAATTTTACGTAATTATGACATAACATTGAAGGTTGTGCAATGTAACAGGAATATTTAGACTTATGGATGCCACCCGTTAGATAAAATACGGAACGGTTTCGTATTTCACTGAAAGAGTAAACGTTTTGTTTTCGAAATTATAGTTTCCGGATTCGACCATATTAATGACCAAAGGCTCGTATTTCTGTGTGTTATAATTAAGTCTATGATTTGATAGAGCAGTCTGACTGAGCAATGGAAGGCAGCAGCAGGCTCGTACGCATTCATTCAAACAGTACTTTCGTGCGTTTTGCCAGCAGCTCTTCGCAATGCTTCAAGCATTGAACTGTTTATGACTTCAAGCCTATCAACTCCCGAGATTAGGCTGGTGTAACCGATGTGAAATGGCTAGCTAGTTAGCGGGGTGTGCGTTTAATAGCGTTTCAAACGTCACTCGCTCTTGGAGACTTGGAGTAGCTGTTCCCCTTGCACTGCAAGGGCCGCGGTTTTTGTGGAGCGATGGGTAACGATGCTTCGAGGGTGGCTGTTGTCGATGTGTTCCTGGTTTGAGCCCAGGTAGGGGCGAGGAGAGGGACGGCAGCTATACTGTTACACTAGCAATACCAAAGTGCCTATAAGAACATCCAATAGTCAAAGGTATATGAAATACAAATGGTATAGAGAAATATTCCTATAATAACTACAATCTAAAACTTCTTACCTGGGAATATTGAAGACTCATGTTAAAAGGAACCACCAGCTTTCATATGTTCTCATGTTCTGAGCAAGGATCTTAAACGTTAGCTTTTTTACATGGCACATATTGCACTTTTACTTTCTTCTCCAACACTTTGTTTTTGCATTATTTAAACCAAATTGAACATGTTTCATTATTTGAGGCTAAATTGATTTTAATGATGTATTATATTAAGTTAAAATAAGTGTTCATTCAGTATTGTTGTAATTGTCATTATTATAAATAAAAACAATTGCAGATTAATCTATCTGCTTTTTTTGGTCCTCCAATAATCGGTATCGGTGTTGAAAAATCATAATCGGTCGACCACTAGTTGTGAGCGTGCAAGAGCATACAAAGACACTGTTCTTTTGACAGCACTGAAAGTGTGTTACTCACTATAGGTGAAAGGTTCAACATGTTTTATAAGTTATATTGTCATTGGTAAGCATTGACTGTATTTCAAAGGTTCTTGTAAAACTGATGTCTAAGTCACTGACCGAGTTTTGGACTTTCTTCCAATCACAAAGAATTTTCCGTTCGGACCTCTGGATGTTGCATTGATTTTAGTGATACTTGAATTATGACACTTGAATCACCATTAATTGAATGATGTTTTGTCTCCCTGTGCATAGTCAGTAGATTTCAAATGTTTTGGTCTGCTGTGAAAATTCCAGATATTACATGTACCTTTTCAAATGTTAAAAAACAACACTATTGAAGTTACACTGTGTGCTCCGTCTCCGGCCTCTAGGTCACCAGGCTGCTCCGTATGGCTCACACCTGTCACCATCGTTACGTGCACCTGCGCATCATCAGGCTCACCTGGACTCCATCACCTCCCTGATTACCTTCCCTATATATGTCACTCCCTTTGGGTCCTTCCCAGGCATTATTGTTTCTGTTCCAGTATTAAGTCTGTGCGTTGTTCATGGTTCTTGATGTGTTTATTTATTTAAACACTCACTCCCTGAACTTGCTTCCCGACTCTCAGCGCACATCGTTACAGAATAACGCCTCACCTAAGGGAAGCATCAGGGAGTTTCTTTTTTGTGTCAGGTGGAATGACGTTGGGTCCGGGAGCCACTACAGGCTCTCGTGCCTCAGCCGCATCACCAGGCTCCCCTGCCTCAGCCGGAGACAGGTTCCCGCGCATCAGCAGGGGTGACCGGTCCCCTCCTTATCTCCGGGATCGTCCCTTGGGTTGGCGTCCTGCGGCTGGATCTGAATGCGCCGGGAAGGGGGTACCATCAGGTATGCTCTCTCCGGCGCTCTAGGTCGCCATGCTCCTGCGTCTCAGCCGGATTGGCAGGTTTCCTGCGCCTCTGCAAAGGTGACTGGTTCGCTCCTGATCGGCTGGAGCCACGTGTCAGTGAGGGGGTACTGTCACGTGTGCTCCCTCTCTGGCCTCTAGGTCACCAGGCTGCTCATTATGGCGCACACCTGTCACCATCGTTATGCGCACCTGCGCGTCATCAGACTAATGGTTTTGACTTGAGGTTATTATTTATAGGGGTGCCAGGTAGGTTGTGCCTACCAGAGAAAACATTGGTTTCTCCTTTTGGTTTGGGAGGGAATGAGTCCCATCTGGTCCGTCAAGTCTACACCAATACAAAGGACTTATTTAAAGTCAGGATGGAAATAAACTTTTCATAAACCCTTAAAACATTGGAAAGAACTTCAAAAACAACTATATTCTTTTGCGTGGGTTGTATTAGCAACATCAATGATTACACACACATATAATATCACAATGAGTTCTGGTTCCTCCAGAGATGTCCTGTACCTCTGGCCTAAAAAGAGTCCAGCCCGGTAAAGGAGTTCAGGGAACTCAAGTGACTTTTGTCACGCAATGTTTGTACATTAATTCAGTGTAGCGTAAACCCAGTATTAATCATACAATCAACATAATTATTTTACCACAGAACTTTAAAGCATATCAACTCTTACTAAGTCCTCAACTACAACTAACTACATAAACCATCACAGTATGCATCACATCAAAACAAATGAAATACCGTATACAAAAAGGTTGTAGTCTGTCGGTCAGTCAGACAATCCAATCCCTCACGAAGAACGGAGACGCAAAGAGTGAGTCCGATCCTGGGTAAACTCTATTAGCTACAAAACAAATGGAATAGAGAAGCATCGGGAACTGAGCGTTGAACACATCCTCATTCAGGTCTCCATCAAAACCCCACTTTTGCGCAGCTGATGCTGGCTATTTAATTGGGTATTAAAGGGAAAGCGCCCTATTGGAAGGAGAAGCACTGAGAGGGTTCAGAAAAATTCAGGGCCGTCATAACATCACCTCCCTGATTCCCCTCCCTATAAATGACACTCCTTTTGGTTCCTTCCCCAGGCGTTATTGTTTCTGTTGCAGTGTTAAGTCTGCATTGTTCGTGTTTCTTGTTTTGCGTTTATTTATTAACTCTTGAAATGAGCAATCCCGTATCCGGGATCGTAATTACAGCCTCAAGCTCATTACCATAACGCAACGTTAACTATTCATGAAAATCGCAAATGAAATGAAATAAATATATTGGCTCTCAAGCAAGCTTAGTTAACAACACTGTCATCTCAGATTTTCAAAATATGCTTTTCAAGAGTATTGATAGCTAGCATAGCATTAAGCCTAGCATTCAGCAGGCAACATTTTCACAAAAACAAGAAAAGCATTCAAATAAAATAATTTACCTTTGAAGAACTTCGGATGTTTTCAATGAGGAGACTCTCAGTTAGATGGCAAATGTTCAGTTTTTCCAAAAAGATTTTGTGTAGGAGAAATCGCTCCGTTTTGTTCATCACGTTTGGTTAAGAAAAAAACCAGAAAATTCTGTCATCAAAACGCCGAACTTTTTTCCAAATTAACTCCATAATATCGACAGAAACATGGCAAACGTTGTTTAGAATCAATCCTCAAGGTGTTTTTCACATATCTATTCAATGATATATCATTCGTGGAAGTTTGGTTTCTCCTCTGAATCACATGGAAAAATACATGCAGCTGGAGATTACGCACCAATTTTGACGTAGGACACCAGGCGGACACCTGGTAAATGTAGTCTCTTATGGTCAATCTTCCAATGATATGCCTACAAATACGTCACAATGCTGCAGACACCTTGGGGAAACGACAGAAAGTGTAGGCTCGTTCCTGGCGCATTCACAGCCATATAAGGAGACATTGGAACACAGCGCCTCCAAAATCTGGGGCATTTCCTGTTTGAAGTTTCATCTTGGTTTCGCCTGTAGCATCAGTTCTGTGGCACTCACAGATAATATCTTTGCAGTTTTGGAAACGTCAGCGTGTTTTCTTTCCAAAGCTGTCAATTATATGCATAGTCGAGCATCTTTTCGTGACAAAATATCTTGTTTAAAACGGGAACGTTTTTCATCCAAAAATGAAATACTGCCCCCAGAGTTTCAAGAGGACTCCCTGAACTTGCGACTCTCAGCGCACTCGTTACAGAATAACAGAATAACACCTCACCTTTGGGAAGCATCAGCACGTGTTTTTTTGTGTTTCTTTTGTGTGTGTCAGAGTAAATACGTGGGGTCCGGGGACTGCTACGGGCTCTGATGCCTCAACCAGATCGCCAGGCTTCCCTGCCTCAGCCGGCTTGTCAGGTTCCCCTGTCTCAGCCGGTTCGTCAGGCTTTCATGCCTTAGCCGGCTCGCCAGGTTCCCCTGTCTCAGCCGGCTCGCCAGGGTCCCCTGCCTCAGCCGGCTCGCCAGGGTCCCCTGCCTCAGCCGGCTCGCCAGGGTCCCCTGCCTCAGCCGGCTCGTCAGGCTTTCATGCCTCCGCCGGATCACCAGGCTTCCCTGCTTCCACCGGCTCGTCAGGTTCTCATGCCTCAGCCGGATCGCCAGGCTCCCCTGCCTCAACTGATCTGTCAGGTTCCCGCGCCCCAGCTGACTCGACAGGTGCCCGTGCCTCAGCTGGCGTGACAAGTTCTTTCGCATCAGCAGGGGTGACTGGTCCGCTCCTGTTCCCCGGGTTCGTCCCCTTTGACGGTGTCCTGCGGCTGCAGCGGCGCATCCGGGAGGGGGTACTGTCACGTATACTCCCTCTCCAGCCTCTAGGTCATCCGGCTGCTGATTATCCCGCACAGCTGTCACCATCGACTCGCGCACCTGCGCCTGATAACACTCACCTGGACTCCATCACCTCCTTGATTTTCTTTCCTATATCTGTCACTCCACTTAGTTCTTTCCTCAGGTGTTATTGACTGCATTGCTTGTTTCATGTTTCATGTTTATTTTATTTTATTTATTAAAACACTCACTCCCTGAACTTGCTTCCCAACTCTCAGCACACTCGTTACACCTATTTATGTGAGAGTTTGAATAATACTACTAATTAATAATAAAAATCAATTATTAATAATATGAATAATTTGTTACAACAAATGCAAGCCATGTTCAAAAGCTAACATGAGCCTACATACCTATCTTCTCACTTGTGCACTTGAGATACTTACAACAATTCTCAAAGTTCGTTTCAAAAGATGAATTGTAGTCTATTTGTGAGTCCAAAGCAGTCCTTAAATTATTGACACAGATTATTTTAATAGAAATCATGATGAGATAATATTGCTTTATAAATTACCATTATATTGCAAAATAACTTTATTGGATTAAATATGGAGTTTGAACAAAGTTATTGTCAACATTTTAAAAGCATACAGAGAGCGATAAAGAAATTGTGCCGTTTTAATTTAATTGAACTAGGTTAGTATCTTGAGTGCCGTTTTAAATGGCAGTGACTGTTAATATTAAGGCATCTAACAAAATCATCTGTGTTTTGTGTAAGCATAAAATATCTGTTGGTTGTTGATACATTGTTGCTACAATCAAAGACAGCAACAAAGCTATCCCTGGCAAACTCTCAACTGATTTGTTGCCATGACAACTAATGGTCAACAGCTGATACATGTTAGCAGCATTGAAGGTGGTGGTTCTTCCTGGATTATGTCTAGGTAGGTTGAAGATAACATTATATATAATATATTTTAGACCTATTATTCTGTTTACTACAACAGGTATACGGACAGACAAAATATGCAGGTAAGTGTTTAGGCTTTTTATGGTTTGAAATGTTATGGTTTGAAACATGCATCTTATACTTCTAATTTAAGTGGGCTGATTAGCAGGCTCAAGATACAATATTCTAGCGATTTACATTATTCCTTATAAAGAGATTTTATGCATCCGTTTATGGTATTTTATTCACTCAGCAACATATGAACCTAGCAATGTGAGGCTTTTTGAATTTCACACAATTTATGTTAACAAAATGTATGAATGGTTTGTTCCCCAAGAGGATACATTAAGCAACATGGATTTGGTAAAACGCACCAAATCAAAGGTGGGCTGTCTACAAAATCTGAAAGGCCAGAAGCTCTACAGACAACTCCTCAACAATGCCACCTGCGGTCTCACCTTCTCCAAAGATGTTATATGGGAGATGGGGTCAGACAGTATACCTTACAGTCAAGCTGACTTCCACTGGCTTTTCAGTGCCTCTGGACCTCTGGCACCAAGTCCCAAGCCGAAGATCACAGGGATAAAATCAATGAAAGTTATCCCCCTTCATCATTCACCTCAGGATCCTGCCAAGAACAGAGGCTTCAGAGACCCTCCCTCTATGCTCCCTGAATTACAAATATCCCATCTTGCGCCATTGACTGCCAAAGACTCCTTTACACTCCCTAGTCACCAAGGGGGACTCTTGGATTCCTTTAAAAGGACAGGACTACGAGGAGTTTCTAATGTTTACAATTGTCTCGAGGAAGCATCTACAGGAGGCAGGGAGGACCGTTTAAAGAGCTGCCACTGGGATGAGTTTGTGCTAAAGAAGCTGACCAAAACCACAGCCCAGTGGATAGTGAGTCAACAGATTCCAAGCCAGTGCCAGAATAAGACTCGACTGCAGTCACTGCTGAGGAGTCAGTATGGTTCAGCCAGCGCCACAGATCTAGTCAATGAGGAGCCCATGTGTGAGGAGGATTTCTGCAGTTACCAAGATCTCCACAAGCAGACTGAGAAGCAGCAGGCTCTTCAGAGCAGCAAGGCTGAGACACCTCTTCCAGTATACTACAGGCAAGGAGACAAAACCTACCGTAATATTTAATGTTGAATTATTGAGTCCACAGTCAGTTTTACGCCTCAAACAAATAGTGTCTAATGCACTAAAGTCTATGTTTTATGTGAGTTTCTATAATGTGTAGATCATCAGAATTTGTATTCACAGTTTTATATCACTGATCTCTATTTTCACTTGACATACCTGCTGCAGGGTGCAGGGCTACTCTCTTCCCCCTGCATGTTCTGATGAGCCTGGGGGTATGAACCAGACTGCCAACAATGTAGCAGTCAAGCACATTGAAACCCCTCAACCTCCTCGTCTTCAGGATAGCCTCAACCCCCGTGCTGGAAGCCATGTCTTGCACACAGAGAATAACTTTGAACAGGAGATATTTTCTGGTACAACTTCTCAATACACATGCAACTGAAATAGTATTTTCTATATTGGTTATTGATCTACATCACATTTCCTTGACTTTGCATGTTGCAGGAATAGCCAAACAGGTACATCAGCGAGATCCACGGAACCACGATCGCATCATCATGGACAACAATTCAGAGTACCAAAAGAACCTTCAAGACTTTTTCCCCTGTGGTCCAGATAAGTGGACAAAGGCTTCAGCAGAAACCATGCACAATGAGACACAAGGTTGGGGCATTAACCAAATAAATGCAACCCCTGTTAAAGTACGATTTTACTCATTAAAATTCCATTGGGTAGGAATGCGACGGGTGGAGAAAGGTACTCGGCGGTGGCTGGACCTGCCTACCACTGCTGACTATGCCACAGAGTTGGGTCTGAGACCTCCTGACTACAGCGGGAAGGACACAGAGGTGCCCAGACAGCAACCCCACTACAACCCTATGGCCGAGCTCTCCTCCTTACGTTACGCAGTGGAGGGATGGAGGAGTGCCTGGAAGATCAGTAGGTCTTGTCATTCAATATTGATGTTCTCTAAGCATTTGTCAATATCACTGTGCTGTTAAGCCTAATTTATTTCACATCGTCACACTACAGCATGCCCAGATATACTCCAAAGTTACTGTATATTGTTACTTCATTAAAACTACTTCAGTTCGTCTTTAACCTGAGGAGGCTGTTCCTTCCTGTTCTAGAGATCACTTGGCAGAGTGTGACTATTGAAGGGTTGAAGAGGGCCCTTAAAGACCTGCACTACCACGTTCGCCTGTCAGCCATAGCCACTTGTGCATCAGGGGCAGTGAACAGACCGAGGGAAAAGCAACATCCCACAGATGCAGGTGACATGTAATAGATTGCGTCATCTCTCAACTCATCTTTTTTCATTTGTTTTGGTAATTGTTTGTGAGTACAGTTGAAGTCGGAAGTTTACATACACCGTCGCCAAATACATTTAAACTCAGTTTTTCACAATTCCTGACATTTAATCCTAGTAAAAATCCACTGTTTTAGGCCAGTTAGGATCACCACTTTCTTTTAAGAATGTGAAATGTCAGAATAATAGTAGAGAGAATTATTTCTTTCAGCTTTTATTTCTTTCATCATATTGCCAGTGGGTCAGAAGTTTACATACACTCAGTGAGTATTTGGTAGCATTGCCTTTAAATTGTTTAACTTTTGTTCAAACGTTTCAGGTAGCCTTCCACAAGCTTCCACAATAAATTGGGTGAATTTTGGCCCATTCCTCCTGACAGAGCTGGTGTAACTGAGTCAGGTTTGCAGGCCTCCTTGCTCACACACACTTTTTCAGTTCTGCCCACAAATTGTCTATGGGTTTGAGGTTAGGGCTTTGTGATGGCCACTCCAATACCTTGACTTTGTTGTCCTTAAGCCATTTTGCCACAACTTTGGAAGTATGCTTGGGGGTCATTGTCCATTTGGAAAAACCATTTGCGACCAAGCTTTTAACTTCCTGACTGATGTCTTGCGATGTTGCTTCGATATAGCTACATCATTTTCCTCCTCATGTTGCCATCTATTTTGTGAAGTGCACCAGTCCCTCCTGCAGAAAAGCGCCCCCACAACCTGATGATGCCATCCCCGTGCTTCACGGTTGGGATGGTGTTCTTCATCTTGCAAGCCTCCCCCTTTTTCCTCCAAACATAACAGTGGTCATTATGGCCAAACAGTTTTTTCCAAAAAAGTATGATCTTTGTCCCCATGTGCCGTTGCAAACCGTAGTCTGGCTTTTTTATGGCGGTTTTGGAGCAGTGGCTTCTTCCTTGCTGAGCGGCCTTTCAGGTAGATATAGGACTCGTTTTACTGTGGATATAGATACTTTTGTACCCGTTTCCTCCAGCATCTTCACAAGGTCCTTTGCTGTTGTTCTGGGATTGATTTGCACTTTTCGCACCAAAGTACGTTCATCTCTAGGAGACAGAATGCATCTCCTTCCTGAGCGGTATGACGGCTGCGTGGTCACATGGTGTTTATACTTGCGTACTATTGTTTGTACAGATGAACGTGGTACCTTCAGGCTTTTGGAAATTGCTCCCAAGGATGAACCACACTTGTGGAGGTCTACATTTTTTTTTTCTGAGGTCTTGGCTGATTTCTTTTGATTTTCCCATGATGTCAAGCAAAGAGGCACTGGGTTTGAAGGTAGGCCTTGAAATACATCCACAGGTACACCTCCAATGGACTCAAATTATGTCAATTAGCCTACCAGAAGCTTCTAAAGCCATGACATCATTTTCTGGAATTTTCCAAGCTGTTTAAAGGCACAGTCAACTTAGTGTATGTAAACTTCTGACCCACTGGAATTGTGATACAGTGAAGTAATCTGTCTGTAAACAATTGTTGGAAAAAATACTTGTGTCATGCACAAAGTAGATGTCCTAACCGACTTGCCAAAACTATAGTTTGTTAATTAACAAGAAATTTGTGGAGTGGTTGAAAAACGAGTTTTAATGACCTAAGTGTATGTAAACTTCTGACTTCAACTTTATGTACACATATAGTGGACAAGGACAAAACATACATAGCACTTGTTTTTGGGAAACTCCCCCCAGGTCAGTATGGCCGTGTGTGGGACATCCAGCCAGTTCCTCAGGAGCTCCAGCCTCTTCTTCTCCTAGCTCTGGACGACCCTGTGAAGAGAGTTCAGATGGCAGCAGCAGTGTGCCTGTATGCCATGGGGACGCCAGACTCCCGAGCCCGCGTAATCCTCTGCAATGCACTATATCAAGGTTAGGTCAGGTTGTACTGATTTTGGAGTACATTGTAACGACATATACCTTAGGGAAAAACATGAGGTGCAACTATGTTCTAACACCAAGACCCATACTGTCTGTGTGAATCTGAATGGAATATAAACTGTAAATGTAACACCAATACTTTAAATAGATAACTTAGGTATGGGTTTATTATTCAAGATGAATTGCATTTCACTGACATCAAATGAAGAGTATAGTGTTTTGTGTCAGACTCTGCAAGTGTAGGTGCAGACAGCTGGGTGGCAGCACAGTGCCTGGCCGTGGAGGGGGATTACAGTCGGCCAGTCATTCAGAGACTTCTCTCCCAGCACTTCGTCAGTGAGGTTCACACAGATCATAAACAGTCAGCCGCTCTACTTGCCAGCATCAGTAGCAAGACAGTGCGTAACTCAAATTTGTTCCCCTTAAATTGCTTCAACTAAATGATATACCCAGTCATTGGGGCAAGCACTATTAGCCTGTGTTCTTCTGTTTAATCACAAATCCATGATATCTGAAATGTCATTTTTCTGGGCTTAACTATTTTTTTTTAGACTCTAGTTCGCTCTCTGCTGGCTGAGGAGTTGAATTGTGCCAACTGGAGGACCAGACTCTTGGCTTGCAACACTATCTCCCAATTGAAAGGACCAATTAATAAGGTGTCTCTTGCAATCTCATAGATTTCTTGAGTCCCTAATTCTGTGATTTATTTTGTGTCTCAAATCAAACCTAAATTATGATATTGATATGTGATTATGAACTCATTAGAAATTATATTTTGTAGGACCTTGCAAACAAGTTGATCTACCTGATGTGGAATGACTGGAGTGGTAACGTGAAGCAGGCTGCAGCCCAGGCCCTGGGGAAACTAGGAATGGGAAGAGATGTGCACAACGAGCTGAGGTACCAGACTGGCATTTGGTGATCACCAATGAGCTGATTAGAGAGCATCTCACTCTTTTCCTAAAACCTCACCCATTGGCTGTTTCAGAATGAAGCTTGAGGAAGGTCCCGCCTCCTGGAGGGTGGAGGCTCTCATCCTCATAGCTCATCTACAGATCATGACCGCCAAGCTGCTGCCACCCTTTCTGAAATGTTTCAATGACAACTTTGTGGCCGTGAGGAAACAGGCCTGTCTGACTGCTGCAGCTCTAATTATGAAGTACAGCATGGTGAGAAAGGATTGAGGAGAGGCAGCAGTTTGCATACAATGTTTGTCTCGACTTCGTCTCGTGCCTAATACTCATGCCAATATATCCTATAAACCACGTCTTCTTTGGCAATATCACTTCAATATAGATAGACTATGGACTTCTGGTGAAAAAATTCCTTGTCTTTACTTTTTGGTTTTAGGTCTTGAATCAGCTGATTCAGCTAACACAGAATGACCCAGCATGGGAGGTTAAAGTTGTTGCAATCAGTGGTAAGCAGCATGGTGATGGCCACTGGCCAACAGAGTGGATATTGTAATGACAGTGTGAAACTGCAACTGCACTAGATATGCAACTTTCTGTGATAGTGTATATAAATATACAGTATAAATTTAGTGTCAGAAAGCAGATGTGTGAACGTGACGAGGCACTGCAATTGTTTGTTAGCTTTAGGGAAGATAGGTTGCCTCACGCCGAGCCTCCAGGACCACCTCCTCTGGGCTTTACATCATGAGGAGAAACCCCAGGTACGCATCGCCGCCTGCCAGGCCCTAAAGATCC
Source organism: Oncorhynchus kisutch (assembly GCF_002021735.2). Taxonomy (NCBI): domain Eukaryota; kingdom Metazoa; phylum Chordata; class Actinopteri; order Salmoniformes; family Salmonidae; genus Oncorhynchus; species Oncorhynchus kisutch. The sequence continues at coordinate 40,889,635 of NC_034180.2, forward strand.
TTAAAGTGAAGGGACCAGAGCTGCAGAACCTCCTACAGGAGCGGTTTGTTCTGGAACCCCACCCCCAGGTCCATAGGTGAGTCAGAGTTCAGATCAAAATCCATCCCACTGGGCACAGATGTCAATTCATTGTCTGTTCCACGTTGGTGCCACATCACAAAGTTGATTTAATCAGTGTGTGCCCAGTGGGATATAATGTCATGCCACATCTGTGTTAGCTTTACAGGTATGAGTGTTTATCTATGTCCATAACATTAAAAACAAACAAGTTTTTTGTCTACAAGGCATATACAGGGGCTCCTCAAAAACTATGGCTACAGTATTGATGGAGACAGGGGCATGGTCCACAAAATCAAAGATCAGGTAAATGTGTTTCAAGGTTAGCCATGGAAAGTATAAGTATAATGTGTTTTTGTTGCAAACTGAGGGCCATCAGTTCCGTCCTCCTGGTTTTCAGGTTCAGAGGCTATGCACCAAGAGCATCATCACAGACAAAGTGCTGTTGATGGAGAAGCTGGAGAACATGTACCAGCAACAGAGGAAGTATCTGGTAAATGAGAGCCGGCCGGACACTACACCAATATCACAGCTGCTGCAGGAACGCTACAACAGTGAGTGACAGACTACTATGGTGTGTTAAGCTGAGTTACATATTTAATGTAAATCTTGATGTGCAGTGAATTAGAGCCTTCTTATTTCCCGCAGTTACAGTATATGCAGTTTTCTGACTGTGATTAATATCATTTTTGAAGAAGGTAACATGAAACCATTGTGGGCATTGTCTTTTTCTAGGAATTAAACATTGCCCTTCCACAGTAAGGCCGACTCACTCCTCAGATTCCTGTGACTCAGGTATTCCCTTTCCTGAGTTCCTAGTCTTGTTGCAGAACTAGAGAACAAACCAGTTTGAAATGTACACTTTATTTTAAGCTAAATTGATTTATTATATAAAACGAACAGCTACTATTAATAGAAGCAATTACTTACAAAACAAATATGTATTTTACAAATGACATGAATAAATCATAACCAGGATAAAAACAAACCGTTAAGGTGGATGTTGTAAATTAACAGAACTCCCCCTTTCTCTGTAGTCCTCCTCTAAATGCACACTTGGATCAAGCCCTGTCAACAAATCCTCTTCATCTGCTTATCAAGATCATCAACACTCCATCGTGTGACAGTGGAGAAACTTCAGCACTCCAAGAAAATGAAGATAATATTTAATAACCATGGCCGCATAAAATAAATACAGTATTTGTTGACTAATGTTTGCTTTAGTAGTATTGGGGGATTATGTAGTTGTACGGGATTGTGAAGGGGTTGATTTACTGTCAGGTAGTGATGTTATTGATGGAGCTGTGCTGCTAGCTCCTCCACTGCAGAACCTGTTTGCAGTTGTTCCACCGGTCACCTAGGACAGGAGCTGAGCTATACCATTGTTCTGAAAGAGAGAACAACATATATGTGGGAAATACTGTAGGTCAGATTATGACTCTGATATGCATATTGCACATTACAGTGCCACACACATAGTTGTGATGAGCTTGTGTATGTAGATTCTGGAGGATATACAGTGATCCTTAGTAGAATGGACACCACAAAGACTACGACACAATGTACAGTGCAATATGCTTGTTCTATTCGCATCTGATGGGTATTCCACAGATTAAGGGCCACAATAATAGAAACAACAACTGTGTGTAAACTCTAGATTTAAATACAGTATATAGCCCATCGATTATTGTGCATATACAGGATGTTCAGGACAGGATTCCAAAAATCCGCGACCCCGACCCGGAAGTGCTTAGTTATTCTTGCTGGCGTCACAGTGGTCTGGCTACCAGCCCCTGGTTAGCTAGATAACTAACTAGATAGTCTTGGGATGGCTGCAGAAAGAATCATATCCGCGGTTTCAGACTACCCAGAATTATATAACTCAACTTTGACTTCATATAGAGACCCGATAAAAAAATCGGATGCATGGAAGGCTGTGGGTAAACAACTGGGACTGAAAGGTATGGTCTGATTAACTAGCTAAGAACATTAGCATACATGTTGGCTAGCTAGCTAAGTTAACGTGAGTAATGAGTAACAATGTTAACGTTACTAGCTAAACTTGTTCTTCGCTAACGTTAGTTATTACGTTTGACATATCTGACTATTGTGTAGACTAGCTTGCTATATTTTCTAGCGAACTACATTGTTCACACTGGGTTTAACTTCCAGGGCTATGCTAGCTAGCTACTGTTTGCCTGGTTAGTTTAATTGTTTGCGACCCTTAACTGTTCATCGCTCTTTGTCTTGTTAATTGCATTGGAATAGTTGGCTACGTTGTTGATTGATTAGTAATGCTGATTGCCGTGGTCAATATACGGTGTAAAGTTAGTTAACCACAGGGGGCAGTGTGTCACGGTTTGTTTACTAGTTAACGTTAGCTAGCTAACTCATTAACTTTCTACCCGAGGTGAACCAGTTGAGTGGGCACTCGTGATTTGCACCACAAGTGTAATGCCAACAAAAATGTTGGCTGCTACACCAGTAGTTTAACGATGATTCGGTCAGTGTTAGTATAAGAATATAATCCAATGATTTAACTATGTCAACATTGGTGTAAGACTCATAGCTAGAGTTTGATAAATTTGATAAATTTGATTTGAAATTTGATTTGATTTAGAGCAGTGCAAGCCATTTTATCCAGTGACAACATAATTCTACACTATAGAGATGGGGGCTTTTACGCATCCCAGCTGTTTATGAATTTGCGTGGTTAGTCCTACACCATCCCTATCCCTCATCTTTAGCCCATATCCAAGCTAGGCCTAAGTGGAAGGTTGCAGTTGGGCAGAACAAAATACTATGTTTCAACTAACCAAATACTTAGAGGTGGTGGTGAACAAATTGGAAGACTACGTTTGTGGGAACACATGGCTCATCCAAATGACCATGCATAAAGCACTGGTATAGCCATAAGGGAAAGTTTTAAGAACAGAACAGAGACTACTGTCAACTTGGATATCCTCTTTTTATGTTCCAGAGGAAGATGCCCGAAAGAAATGGAGAAACCTGAGGGATGTGTTCACAAGGAAAGTGAAAGCAGATCGGATCCGTGGTGCCACAGGGAAGGCGCTAAAAAAATGGAGATATAGTGAGTTAATGGCATTTCTGATCCCATACATACAGCGAGGTAGAGGAACTGGCGGCAGCAATAGCACAGAGGAGTTTGATGATGGAAAAGATGACACAACTAGCACCTCTGACGTCCTGATTGATCTAGATGGAAGTGTGGTTGATACCAAGATGTCACCACCTTTGGACAACAACTTACATGAGATGACATGGAAAGATTCCTGGCAAACAGCTGGACAAGGAGACAATGAGGATGAGATGTTTTTCATGAGCCTACTCCCTCACCTCAAGCGGTTACCTTACAGGAAAAAGTGTGCAATTAAGCTGAAATTTCACCAACTTCTCCACGATGCTGAATTTGAGGACACCGACTAGCCTAACTGTACAGTAAATATATTTTGTATCAACGAGTTGGGACTTTCTTAGGACAGAACATTTTGTTGGAAATACATTTGATCAATTTCCATTTAGTTACCTTGAGAAAGTGTCCAATAGTGCTTCTTTGGAACCCCTCCCTCCACACACACAAACCTTCCAAGTTTGAGCCCACTGCTGATGTTTCAGTGTGGTAGTGATAGACAGGAGGGGGCTGTAGTACTTAACCGGACTAAGCTAGAAACATAATTTTTTTTATTTAAAATGTTTTCTTTCTCCTAATATGTGGAAAGGGCTGCTTTTAGCCAATACCCTTTATACATGTATTATATGGTTTGTTACTTAGAATTTTATTTGTAAAAAAATATTGTAACAATGTTGGTCTGTTTAGTGTCACCTCTGGTCACATTCATACAGGCATAGCCAAGAGATGATGTTTGGGGGTGGGGGCTAAGACAGGATGAGTAAAGGCCCAGTTCACTACTTTTATTTTTTTAGGGGGTGCTTCAGCACCACTACTTCCCGTGGCTATGCATACAGGTATGCATTTTGTTTGCTCCTCCTCCTCTTGAGTAAATGTTCTCCATGCTAGTGCAATAGTTGCTCTTTTGACTATTTATATTTTGTCTTTACTTTTTGAAGTTGGCTATTTCATTCATGCATTTTAGAATGTTATTGAGCTTAATAAAAGTTGTGGTTAAATGCTGCCCCATTTCACTAAGGTGTTGATTCTGTATGTCAAGCAAGTTGTGTATGCACATTTCTTAACTTAAATGTCTGTCTGTCAAATAAAAAAATCATTGAAAAGTTAAACCATAAATTTCCACTGCAGATGTGAAGTTTGGTAAGATAATGACTGTGTTGTCATGTGTTTTTGTAACATTTTCAGTGGACATTAAGTAGTCCCTGTGCATAGAGTTGTGGTTTGACTTTGCATCACATGCATTATAAAGTGAAACATCGGAGTGTCCGCATCAATGTGGAATTGCCCAAGGCAGTGTTTTGATGGCTTTCAGCCACCACGTAACTTCAGCTCTTGGAGTATTTTAATCTTTGTAGTCATTAAGCATTTGACTAACTTTTAATTACCTGCAAATGAATAAGCAGTAATGGTTTTGATCCACTGCCACAGCAGAGCATGTCATGTTCCACGTAGCCTTTTGCAAATCAAAACTTGGTGCACATGAGTTGTTTAAAGGATAATTATGCTGGCTCCAGTTCTACTTAAATGTCATCAAAACACTCTTAGTTCCAATTTCAATACTGTGAAATCCCACCAACATTTTAGTGTGGACCCAATTACTTTTCCATTGAGGCTAACTGGTTAGTGCCTGTGTTAAAAAAAAAAATGTTTGACACAAGCAATGTCAAACAAAGGGATGTGCCTCTTCCCTGCTGTGCTAATTTAAACTAATGTTTGGTTTCAAAGAATGGCACTTGTTCCACTTGCCTGATCCAAAAGATATGAATGTTTTCCTTCTGTCACTTCATTTTTCTACACATCTCACCGTCCCTCTGTTCTCTATCGTTCCATTTGTGTTTTGCACACCACACAATATACAGTCTGGCAGCAGGTAGCCTAGTGGTTAAGTATTGTGTCAGTAAACAAACGTTTGCTGGTTCAAATCCCTGAGCTATGTGAAAAATCATTTGATGTGCCCTTGAGCAAAGCACTTAACTCACTCTGGATAAGAGCATCTGCTAAATGTAAAATCTTCTATTCTCTTTCAATTCAGTTTGATTTGCGCAGGTTGACTCCTAAACCGTTATATCTGTGGGGCGGGAGGGTTTAGAGTCATAAAATATTGTGTTGACTAAAGAGAAATGTCGTATAATCCATAAATATCATTCAGTACCAGTCAAAAGTTTGGACACCTACTCATTCCAGGGTTTTTATTTGACTATTTCCTATATTGTATAATAGTGAAGACAAAACTATGAAATAACAGGTAGGGATTCATGTAGTAACCAAAAAATAAGTCAAACCAATCCAAATATGTTATATTTAAGTAGCCACCCCTTGACAGCTTTGCACACTCCTAGCCTTCAATCAACCAGGTTCATGAGGTGGTCACCTGGAATGCATTTCATTTAACAGGTGTGCCTGTCCTTCTTGATGTATGTGTTTTGACAAGGTAGGGGTGGTTTACAGAAGATGTTCTTTTACCAAATAGGACTAAATCCATATTATGGAAAGAACAGCTCAAATAATTTAAGAGAAACGACAGTCCATCATTACGTTAAGACATTAACTTTGAACGTTTCTTCAGGTGCTGTCGCAAAACCATCAATCGCTATGATGAAACTGGCTCTCATGAGGACCGCCACAGGAATGGAAGACCCAGAGTTACCTATGCCACCGAGGTTAAGTTCATTAGTTAACTGCACCTCAGATTGCAGCCCAAATAAATGTCCAAGTAAAAGACCCTCTTAACATCAACTGTTCAGGAGAGGCTGCGTGAATCAGGCCTTCATGGTCAAATTGCTGCAAATAAACCACTAAAGGACACCAATAATAAGAAGACTTGCTTGGGCCAAGAAACACAAGCAATGGACATTAGACTGGTGGAAATCTGTCCTTTGGACTGATGAGTCCAAATATGAGATTTTTGGTTCCAACCGTCATGTCTTTGTGAGATGCAGAGTAGGTGAACGGATTATCTGCAGCTGTGTGGTTCCCACCGTGAAGCATGGAGGTGGGGGTGTGATGGTGCTTTTCTGGTGACAGTGATTTATTTAGAATTCAAGGCACACTTAACCGGCATGGCTAACACAGCATTCTGCAGCGATAATCTTGTTTGCGCTTAGTGGGACTACCATTTGTTTTTCAACAAGACAATGATCCAACACACCTCCAGGCTGTGTAATGATTAGAAGGAGAGTGATGGAGTGCTGCATCATATGACCTGGCCTCCACAATCAATCACCCCACAACCCAATTGAGATGGTTTGGGATGAGTTGGACCGCAGAGTAAAGGAAAAGCAACCAACAAGTGCTCAGCATATGTGGGAACTCCTTCAAGACCGTTGGAAATGCATTCCAGGTGAAGCAGGTTGAGACAATGGCAAGTGTACAAAACTGTCATTAAGGCAAAGGGTGGCGACTTTGAAGAATGTTTAACACTTTTTTGGTTAATACATTTAATAGTTTTGATGTCTTCACTATTATATATTGTAGGAAATAGTCAAAATAAAGAAAAACCACTGAATGAGTAGGTGTCCAAACGTTTGACTAGTACTCTATGCATACATACAGTTGTCGTTTAGTCGTTTACATACACTTAGGTTGGAGTCCTTAAAACTAGTTTTTAAACCACTCCACAAATTTCTTGTTAACAAATTAGAGTTTTGGCAAGTCGGTTAGGACATCTACTTCGTGCACGACACAAGTCATTTTTCCAACAATTGTTTACAGGCAGATTAATTCACTGTATCACAATTCCAGTGGGTCAGAAGTATACATACACTAAGTTAACTGTGCCTTTAAACAGCTTGGAAAATTCGAGAAAATGTCATGGCTTTAGAAGCTTCTGATAGGCTAATTGACATTATTTGAGTCAATTGTGGATGTATTTCAAGGCCTACCTTCAAACTCAGTGCCTCCTTGCTTGACATGGGAAAAATCTAAAGAAATCAGCCAAGACCTCCACAAGTCTGGTTCATCCTTGGGAGCAATTTCCAAATGCCTGAAGGTACCACGTTCATCTGTACAAACAATAGTACGCAAGTATAAACACCATGGGACCACACAGCCATCACACCGCTCAGGATGGAGGTTCTGTCTCTTAGAGATGAAAGTACTTTGTTGCGAAAAGTGCAAATCAATCCCAGAACAGCAGCAAAGGACCTTGTGAAGATGCTGGAGGAAACGGGTACAAAAGTATCTATATCCACAGTAAAACAGGTCCTATATCGACATAACCTGAAAGGCTGCTCAGCAAGGAAGAAGCTGCTGCTCCAAAATCTACATTAAAAAAGCCAGACTACGGTTTGCAACTGCACATTAGATCATACTTTTTTGGAGAAATGGTCCTCTGATGAAACAAAAATAGAACTGTTTGACCATCGTTATGTTTGGAGGAAAAAGGGGGAGCTTGCAAGCCAAAGAACACCATCCTGACTGTGAAGCACAGGGGTGGCAGCATTATGTTGTGGGGGTGCTTTTCTGCAGGAGGGACTGGTGCACTTCACAAAATAGATGGCTTCATGAGACAGGAAAATTATGTGGATATATTTGGTCACAAATAGTTCTTCCAAATGGACAATGATCCCAAACATACATCCAAAGTTGTGGCAAAATGGTTAAAGGACAACAAAGTCAAGGTATTGGAGTCGCCATCACAGAGCCCTGACCTCAATCCTATATAAAAGTTGTGGGCAGAACTGAAAAAGTCTGTGCGAGCAAGGAGGCCAACAAACCTGGCTCAGTTACACCAGCTCTGTCAGGAGGAATGGGACAAAATTCACCCAACTTATTGGGGGAAGCTTGTGGAAGGCTACCTGAAACTTTTGACCCAAGTTAAACCATTTAAAAGGCAATGCTACCAAGTACTAATTCAGTGTATGTAAACTTCTGACTCACTGGGAATGTGATGAAAGAAATAAAAGCTTAAATAAATCACTCTCTACTATTATTCTGACATTTCACATTCTTAAAATACAGTGGTGATCCTAACTGACCTAAGACAGGGATTTTTTACAATGATTAAATGTCAGGAATTGCGAAAAACTGAGTTTAAATGTATTTGGCTAAGGTGTATGTAAACTTCCGACTTCAACTGTACACTCAGCAAAAAAAGAAATGTCCTGTCAACTGCTTTTATTTTCAGCAAACGTAACGTGTAAATATTTGTATGAGCATAAGATTCAACAACTGAGACAAACTGAACAAGTTCCACAGACATGTGAATAACAAAATCTATTTTTTATTTCACCAGGTAGGCCACTTGAGAACAAGTTCTCATTCACAACAGCGACCTGGCCAAGATAAAGCAAAGCAGTGTGACAAAAACAACAGTGTTACACATAAGTGTACAGTCAGTAACAATATAAAAATATATGTACAGTGTGTGCAAATGTAGAAGAGTAGGGAGGTAAGGCAATAAATAGGCCATAGAGGTGAAATAATTACAATTTAGCATTAACACTGGAGTGATGGATGTGCAGATGATGATGTGCAAGTAGAGATACTGGGGTGCAAAAGAGCAAGAGGATAAATAACAATATGGGGATGAGGTAGTTTGGTGTGCTATTTACAGATTGGCTGTGTACAGGTACAGTGATCAGTAAGCTGCTCTGACAGCTGATGCTTAAAGTTAGAGAGGGAGATATAAGACTCCAGCTTCAGTGATTTTTGCAATTCCGACCAGTCATTGGCATCAGATAACTGGAAGTGAAATATACCTACTGGAGCGCCTGTGTGTTGCTATGGTGACCAGTGAGCTGAGATAAGGCGGGGCTTTACCTAGCAAAGACTTATAGATGACCTGGATCCAGTGGGTTTGGCATAGACTATGTAGTGAGGGCCAGCCAATGAGAGCATTCAAGTCACAGTGTTGGGTAGTACATGTGGCTTTGGTGACAAAACGGATGGCATTGTGATAGACTACATCCAGTTTGCTGAGTCAGTTTGCTGAGTAGTGTTGGAGGCTATTTTGTAAATGACATCGCCAAAGTCAAGGAACAGTAGGATAGTCAGTTTTACAAGTGTATTTTTGGAGGTTTGTTAACACAGTGTCCAAAGAAGGGCCAGATGTATACAGAATGATGTTGTCTGAGTAGAGGTGGATCAGAGAATCACCGGCAACAAAGGCGACATCATTGATATATACCGAGAAGAGAGTCCATCTGAGAATTGAGCCTTCTGTCCAGACAACAGGCCCTCCGATTTCACACACTGAACTCTGTCTGAGAAGTCGATAAGATTGCGGTGATTGATAGTCGAAAGCCTTGGCCAGGTCGATGAAGATGGCTGCAAAGTACTGTCTTTTATCGATGGCGGTTATGATATTGTTTAGGACCTTGAACGTGGCTGAGGTGCACCCATGACCAGCTCAGAAACCAGATTTTTTAAATGTATGTATTTTTTAACCAGGTAGGTTAGTTGAGAACAAGTTGTCATTTACAACTGCGATCTGGCCAAGATAAAGAAAAGCAGTGCGACACAAACACAGCGTTACACATGTAATAAACAAACATACAGTTGTCGTGTCTTTGGCTATGCCGGATTAAGTGATATGACATGCTATTCTATAAAATAATTTCTCTGTAATTAATATTACCTGATTGAGCTAATCATGTATGGTGGTAGATGGTAGATGGAAGACCGTGTTGTCCAACCGAGTCCTTTGAATAATGTCTGCTGGTAAATTGGATACGTTGTTGTGTGGTAGACGGGATACTCTGTCTGTTCCTTCCGCAGCTGCGGTTGCTAACTCAACGGCTAGGAGGTATCACTTCTGTAGTGAATAAGAGTTCAAAGTTCATACCATTCGCAACCAAAGCTCACGCTCATGTTGGCTTCGTTCTGTAGTTATTATCTGAACCATTCTGACATCGGACCGTCGTCCTCACATCCTTGGTTTTAACAGGTTATAACCCTACCCACTGGCAAACGTCATGACACAGTCAATAATACAATAGAAAAAGTCTATGAGGTGGGATAAGGGAGGTAAGGCAATAAATAGGCCATCGTTGCGAAATAATTACAGATCGCATAGCGGAGAAGGTACGGTGGGATTCTAAATGGTCGGTGATCTGTTTGTTAACTTGGCTTTCAAATATTTTAGAAAGGCAGGGTAGGATGGATATAGGTTTATAACAGTTTGGGTCTAGTGTCTCCCCCTTTGAAGAGGGGGATGACCGCGGCAGCTTTCCAATCTTTGGGGTTCTCAGATGATACGAAAGAGAGGTTGAACAGGCTAGTAATAGGGGGGGGGGGGGGGCTTGGGCAAGTTGCTGCAGGGACTGCTGAGCTGTTGGCCGGGGTAGGGGTAGCCAGGTGGAAGGCATAGCCAGCCGTGCGAAAATTCTTATTGAAATTCTCAATGATCATGTATTTATCGGTGGTGACAGTGTTTCCTAGCCTCAGTGCAGTGGGCAGCTGAGATGATGTGCTCTTATTCTCCATAAAGTTTAGTGTCCCAAAACCTTTTGGAATTAGTGCTACAGGATGCAAATTTCTGTTTGAAAAAGCTAGCCTTAGCTTTCCTAACTTCCCTGAAAAGTTGCATATCGCGGGGGCTATTCGATGCTAATGCAGAACACCACAGGATGTTTTTGTGCTGGTCAAGGGCAGTCAAATCTGGGGTGAACCAAGAGCTATGTCTGTTCTTAGTAATACATTTTTTGAAACGGGCATGTTTATTTAAGATGGTGAGGAAGGCACTTTTAAAGAGCAACCAGGCATCCTCTACTGATGGGATGAGGTCAATATCCTTCCAGGATACCCGGGCCAGATCGATTAGAAAGGCCTGCTCGCTGAAGTGTTTTAGGGAGTGTTTGACAGTGATGAGGGGTGGTCGTTTGACCATGCGGACCCATTACGCACACAGGCAATGGGGCAGTAATTGCTGAGATCCTGATTGAAGATAGCAGAGGTGTATTTAGAGGGCAAGTTGGTCAGGGTATCTATGAGGGTGCCTATGGTTACAGATTTAGGGTTGTATCCGGTAGGTTCCTTAATAATTTGTTTGAGATTGAGGGCATCTAGCTTTGATTGTAGGACGGACGGGGTGCATATCCCAGTTTAGGTCACCTAACAGTATGAACTCCGAAGATTGATGGGGGACAATCAATTCACATATGGTGTCCAGGGCACAGCTGGGGGCTGAAGGGGATCTATAACAAGCGGCAATGGTGAGAGACTTGTTTCTGGAAAGGTGGATTTTTTAAAGTAGAAGCTCGAAATGTTTGGGTATAGACCTGGATATTATGACAGGACTCTGCAGGGAATCTCTGCAGGAGACTGCAACTCCGCCCCCTTTGGCAGTTCTATCTTGTCAGACGATGTTATAGTTAGGGATGGACATTTCAGGATTTTTGGTGGCCTTCCTAAGCCATGATTCAGACACTGCTAGGACATCAGGGTTGGCGGAGTGTGCTGAAGCAGTGAATAAAACAAACTTAGGGAGGAGGCTTCTAATGTTAACATGCATGAAACTACGGCTTTTACGGGTACAGAAGTCAACAAATGAGAGTGCCGGGAGAATGGGAGTGGACCTAGGCGCTGCAGGGCCTGGATTAACCTCTACATCACCAGAGGAACATAGGAGGAGTAGGATAAGGGTATGGCTAAAGGCTATAAGAACTGGTCGTCTAGTGCGGAACGGAAAGTAAAAGGAGCACATTTCTGGGCGCGGAAGAATAGATTCAAGGCATAATGTACAGACAAGGGTATTGTAGGATATGAGTGCAGTGGAGGTAAACCAAGGCATTGAGTGACGATGAGAGGTTTTGTCTCTAGAGATACCAGTTAAGCCAGGTGAGGTCACCTCATGTGTGGGGGGGTGGAACAAAAGGGCTATCTAAGGCATGTTGGGCAGGGCTGGGGGCTCTACAGTGAAATAAGATAATAATCACTAACCAAAACAGCAATAGACAAGGCACATTGACTTTAGGGAGAGGCATGTGTAGCTGAGTGATCATAGGGTCCAATGAGTAGCACTAGATGATTCAAGGAGCTGTAGTTGCTAATATGCTAGGCGATCTGGAGACACGGCGATTCAGACAGCTAGCGGGCCGGGGCTAACAGATGGGCATCCGACATCGCCAATTGGCAAAAGAGGTATTGTAGCCCAAGAATTGACTGCTGAACCTCTTTGGCGAGCTGGGAGATGGACCTAGCTCGAGGCTAGCTTGTGCTTGCTTCGGGACAGAGATGTTAGCCAGGAGTAGCCACCCGGGTAGCAGCTTGCTAGCTGGGATGATCCGGTGTCAAGGTTCAGAGCTTGCGGTAGGAATAATGTGTCCCTGAACAAAGGGGGGGGGGGGGGGGGGGGTGTAACAGTCAGTATCCTCCAGAAGAGGACTGGCCACCCCACATAGCCTGGTTCCTCTCTAGGTTTCTTCCTAGGTTTTGGCCTTTCTAGGGAGTTTTTCCTAGCCACCGTGCTTCTACACCTGCATTGCTTGCTGTTTGGGGTTTTAGGCTGGGTTTCTGTACAGCACTTTGAGATATCAGCTGATGTACGAAGGGCTATATAAATAAATTTGATTTGAATTGAGTATCTGGTGTGGCCACCAGCTGCATTAGGTACTGCAGTGCATCTCCTCCTCATGGACTGCAGCAGATTTGCCAGTTCTTGCTGTGAGATGTTACCCCACTCTTCCAAGGCAAATGCAAGTTCCCGGACATTTCTGGGGGGGAATGGCCCTAGCCCTCACCCTCCGAACCAACAGGTCCCAGACGTGCTCAATGGGATTGAGATCCGGGCTCTTCGCTGGCCATGGCAGAACATTGACATTCCTGTCTTGCAGGAAATCACGCACAGAACGAGAAGTATGGCTGGTGGCATTGTCATGCTGGAGGGTCATGTCAGGATGAGCCTGCAGGAAGGGTACCACGAGGGAGGAGGAGGTCTTCCCTGTAACGCACAGCGTTGAGATTGCCTGCAATGACAACAAGCTCAGTCCGATGATGCTGTGACACGACGGACCCTCCACCTCCAAATCGATCCCGCTCCAGAGTACAGGCCTCGGTGTAACGCTCATTCCTTCGATGATAAACGCAAATCCGACCATCACCCCCGGTGAGACAAAACTGCGACTCGTCAGTGAAGAGCACTTTCTGCCAGTCCTGACTGCTCCAGCGACGGTGGGTTTGTGCCCATAGGCGACGTTGTTGCCGGTGATGTCTGGTGAGGACCTGCCTTACAAGCCTACAAGCACTCCGTCCAGCCTCTCTCAGCCTATTGTGGACAGTCTGAGCACTGGAGGAGGGATTGTGCGTTCCTGGTGTATCTTGGGCAGTTGTTGCCATCCTGTACCTGTCCCGCAGGTGTGATGTTCAGATGTACCGATCCGGTGCAGGTGTTGTTACACGCGGTCTGCCACTGCGAGGACAGTCTGCTCTTCTCCCTGTAGCACTGTCTTAGGCGTCACACAGTACAGACATAGCAATTTATTGCCCTGGCCACATCTGCAGTCCTCATGCCTCCTTGCAGCATGCCTAAGGCAAGTTCACGCAGATGAACAGGGACCCTGGGCATCTTTCTTTTGGTGTTGTTCAGAGTCAGTTTTCATAACTGTGACCTTAATTGCCTACCGTCTAAGCGTCTTAACGACCGTTCCACAGGTGCATGTTCATTAATTGTTTATGGTTCATTGAACAAGCTTTTACAATGAAGATCTGTTAAGTTATTTGGATATTTACAAATTATCTTTGAAAGACAGGGTCCTGAAAAAGGGACAAGCATACTTCCAAAGTTGTGTCAAAATGGTTAACAACAACAAAGTCAAGGTATTGGAGTGGCAAAGCCCTGACCTCAATCCCATAGAACATTTGTGGACAGACAAAGAAATCGTGTGTGAGCAAGGAGGCCTTCAAAGCTGACTCAGTTACACCAGCTCTGTCAGGAGGAATGGGACAAAATTCACCCAACTTTTTGTGGGAGGTTTGTGGGAGGCTACCTAAAACATTTGATCCTAGTTAAACAATTTAAAGGGCAACGCTACCAAATACTAATTCAGTGTATGTAAACTTCTGACCCACTAGGAATGTGATGTGATGAAAGAAATAATAGCTGAAATAAATCACTACTATTATTCAGACATTTCACAATCTTAAAATAATGTGGTGATCCTACAACAGGGAAGTTTTATTAGGATTAAATGTCAGGAATTGTGAAAAATTGAGTTTAAATGTATTTGGCTAAGGTGTATGTAAACTCCTGACATCAACTGTATGCATTTTTACTGCTCTAATTACGTTGATATCCAGTTTCTGATAGCAATAAGGCACCTTGGGAGTTTGTGGTATATGGCCAATGTACCACACCTCCTGGGGCCTTATTGCTTAAAACATACCACTGGTATGACAGAAAATTACATTAATGTTGTTGATAACCAGTTTATAATAGCAATAAGTCACCTCTTTGTATATGGCCAATATACCACAGCTAAGGGCTGTATCCAGGCACTCTGTGCCGAGTCGTGCGTAAGATCATCCCTTAGCTGTGGTATATTGGCCATATACCACACCTCCTCGGGTCTTATTGCTGAATTGATCTGCTGTTCTATCACCAGTGGAATGTCGTCCCTGGGGGTAGGTTGGGGGGGGTGAAACTGATGTGGCAGTGTCACCATTAAAATCGGCAGTTCTGTTAACGTGATTTCCACATTTTTATTCATGACATTTCCACAGAGGTCGCAGTGGTGTAAAACTACTTTAAAGTACCTCTTAAGTAGTTTTGGGGGGTATCTGTACTTGACTATTTATATTTGACAACTTTTACTCCACTACATTCCTAAAGAAAAGAATATTATTTTTACTCCTTACATTTTCCCTGACACCCAAAAGTACTAATTACATTTTGAATGCTTAGCAGGACAGGAAAATTGTCTAATTCACGTCCCAGTCATCCCTACTGCCTCGGATCTGGCAGACCTCTATCATGCCGTCTGGTTTGCTTAATTAAAGGAATTAGAAATGTATACTTGATGTTGTTAAAGTATTTTTTTGCGATTACTTTTGATACTTAAGTACATTTAAAACCAAATACTTTTAGACTTTTACTGAAGTAGTATTGTACTGGGCAACTTTCATTTTTACTTGAGTCATTTTCTTCTAAAGTATCTTTACTTTTACTCAAGTCTGTCTATTGGGTACTTTTCCCCCCACTGTGAGGTTGATATAACACTGAAATTGTGAAAATTATGATAATGCCCTTTTTGTACAAGAGTCCTTTGAAGAAATTGTCTGGAATTTTAGCCTGTTCAGGTAGGATGGACCTTTTGACCCACATGTCACAATGTGATCTTATTATAATAGACCAATGACTGTTCATCTGGGTAAAGGCTCCAGACCATCCTATCAGCCAGTCAGGCCTATGTATATAAATATCTTCACATTCATTTCCTAACACCCACAAGATCAGACTGAGCATTTCAAACACCAAAATGAGGCTCAGGGAAATAAATTAAACATGGAGTTTTCATTAAATTAACACCGATCTATTCAACATACAGTGGTGATTTAAAAATACAATTACAAAGACTGGATGGGGCCTTTAAGGATTCCAGCTTTAACACCCCAATACACTAGTGAAGACTGCTTTTGTAAAGACGACTTAGAAATTGCACTTCAACCGACATTGGTTGAAATTCAAATGAATGTGTACGTTTCTGCACCACCTCTGCCCGCAACCTGGAATTTCTTGCAAACGAAACAGCACTCAAAGCTCACTAAATTAAATGTATCACACACACACACAAATCAGCTTTTAGGGACACTCAAGGCCAGAGGGACAAAAGTGAAGAAAAATAAATTCAGGGTTAAAGAGCATTTAATAATTTTATGAATGTTTGGTACAAAAACCATACAAATTATTCATAGTAGATTACTATTGAGCTGCATAGGAAATCATATATTATAACCACATGGAATGTTCGATTAAACTGTCATTAATAAAAAATTATCTGTTAAGCCAAATCAGTTTTGTATAGCATAAGTTTAAGCATAACAATATTTAGCTATAATAACTACATCAACCACTAACATTGAATTGGTTCAATAGCTTTGACTACTGCATGATGTTTTCTGGTGTTTCTTTTAAGTTACAAAGTTCTGCAAAGTCCTTCTTGCAGTCCGAGCAACAGTAAAGTTTTCTCCAGAGTGAACACGCTTGTGTTCTTTTAATACTGAAAAGATATTTCAACATTCAAGGTAGTGGTAGGACTTCTCTCCAGTCTGCACACACCAATGTTGCACTAGGTGAATAATTTGCCACAGTCAGAGCAGCGGTGTGGTTTTATTCCAGTGTGTTGTATCGGATGACACTTCAAATTAGAGGACTGGGGAAAACACTTCCCACAGTCTTTACACATGTAAGGCTTCTCACCACTGTGAACCCTGTAATGCATTTTCAACTGACGTGATAATGCAAAACCCTTTCCACAACCAAGACATTTCAGACTTGTCTCCAGGATGCAAATACTTATGACTTCAGGCCTGCTGTGATGACATTTTTACCACAGTTGGAGCATTGGAACCGTTTTTCGCCAATAGGCTTGGGTGTGTGTTTGGTTTTCCAAACCGGCCACAGGAATAAGGCTGATCGTCTCTATGGAATACCAAGTCCACCTTCAAGCGAGATTTTGAAATAAATAACATTCCACATTCAGAGCAGCATTACAGTTTCTCCCTAGTATGCATGCGCTGGTGGGTCCATAAGTTAGCCAGTTGGGAAAACGTTTTCCCACAGTCAGAGCAACTGTACGGTTTCTCTCCACTGTGCACTCTATTGTGTGTTTTTAGAAGAAACGTGGATATAAATCTCTTCCCACAGACAGTGCAGTGGTGGGGCTTCTCTCCTGTGTGTGACATTTTGTGTAACCTTAATCCTCCTTTGGAGGCAAAGGTCTTCTTACACTGACCACATGCTACTCTTTCTCCAGTATGCGTGTGCTCATGCTTTCTCAAGTCTCCCAGGCCCTTGAACTTCTTCTCACACTTAGAGCAGTGGTAAGGTCTCTCTCCCGTATGCACCCTTGTATGACCAGTAATTTCATGCAAGGTTTTGAAGCTCTTGTCACAATGAATGCAGTTATAAGGTTTCTCCCCAGTGTGTATTCGCATGTGCCTCACCAAGGGACCTGAAGAGGAGAAGGTTGCATCACAGAAAGTGCAGTGGTAGGGCCTCTCTCCAGTGTGTATCCGCATGTGTACCACAAGATGTGCCTTTATGGTAAAGCCCTTCCCACAATGAGAGCATGGAAAAGGTCTTTCACCAGTATGTGACCGCTGGTGTGCTTTTACAGAGGATGCTGCAGAAAATCTCTTTCCACAGTCAGGGCAAGAGTAAGGCTTCTCTCCAGAATGAATGCGCTGGTGTATTTTAAGATTACTGAGACTGGAGAATGTTGTCCCACAGTCACGACACTGGTAAGGTTTCTCTCCAGTGTGCGTCCTCTGATGAGACTTTAAACTTGAAGCTGACTTGAATCTCTTATTACAGGCTGCACAGTGGTAGGGCTTCTCTCCAGTATGATTCATTTGATGATACTTCAGGCCCGCTGATGAGCTGAAACTCATCTCACAATCAGGGCAAGAATAAGGTTTTTCTCCATTATGAGTAAGCTGGTGAGATTTCAATGCCTCGGATCTGGCAAATCCTTGCCCACAGTCAGAGCACTGGTATGGCTTCTCACCAGTATGGATTCTTCTGTGTCTTTTCATAAGTCCTGCCGTAGTGAAGCCTCTCCCACAGTCAGGACAGGGGTATCGCTTCTCAGCGGTATGAGTTCGCCGATGTTTATTCAGACAACGTTGTGTTATAAAGTTCTTTCCACAGTCAGGGCAGCTAAAGGGTTTTTCTCCCATGTGTCTTAGCTGATGTTCTCGTAGGCTTCCCATGTGCTTAAAATTCTTCCCACATTCAGAGCACGAGTAAGGTTTCTCTCCCGTATGAACTGTCCGATGAACTCTCAAAGCACTTAAGATAGAAAAGTACTTTCCACAGTCAGAGCAGTGGTAGGACTTTCCTTTGTGCACTTTCTGATGATTCCTTAGATCTTTATAATTACTAAAACTCTTCCCACACTGTTTACAGTGGTGCATCTTAATCGTGAAAAATGTTTGTTGTTGTTTAGGCTTTACTGATGTAGAAGAGCTCTTTCTGTTCTTCGGCTGTATGCGGCTAGGGCTCCGTCCTGTGTGATTGAAACAGTCTTGGGTTAGATAAAAGAACAGATCAATGTCTTAGGAAGTTTAATTAAAGACAGATTAATCAAGAAAATCAAGCCATGTCGATTAATCCAAAACTGTATTAGGATATTTAAATCTGACAGTATTTAGTCCAGGATTAAAGAGAAATTGGTTTTCAACGTCATCATCATCTCCAGCACAATACCAGTTAACATGTGAAAACGGCACATTTCTAAGTTTTGTAGAGAAGTTCTACCCCGGTGACATCAAAGGTTAAGACACTTCTACCTAAGGACACTCAAAGCAATTAATAAATTGTTTATCGGAATGCTAACGAGGTCACAGTCAAACTTAGATACATAAAGTCCCGTTCTGAAGTGAGCTCTCCAAAGGCGTTCCCTATATACAGCTACATAAAAACCAACCAACATGATTTATTGGGTCCTACATGAGACTGGCTCCATCTCCTCTTAACTTAAAGAACATATTCTGTGCATTCTGCAAAATGGTCCTAAAGACCCCCCCCCCCCCTCCTCCTCATCATATCTTTACCAAGCACAAATAGGAACCAAGGATTGTTTAAAAAGACAAGATTAACATTTTCAAGACTGTCTCTTCACACAAGAACATTTCCTTCACAACTTGCCAAACACCATGAGATTTGCGATGATGTGGGGAGCAGGAAAATACCCTCCCTTGGGCTAGAAACTTGTTGCAGGATTTGAAAAGCACTTTTAATCTTACCTTATGTCACAGAGAAGCATTTTTGGGGGAGTCTTATCTTTTTAACCACAAACACCTTTCTCATATGAAGACATTGGTTTGTTGGTGCTGGAATTGATCAAAGCAGGTTAAAAAGTGGAGTCTCTGTCCTTTAATCTGTGTCCATGAAAGAGGCCTACAGTGACCAACAATTTGTTGCAAAAACATGTTACTATATATTAGGGCTGGGCAGTATACAGTATTTTATGATACTGTATTGATACAGGGACCGGTTTGGGTTTTTACATTACCTTCTATACCGGAATTTGAATGTTTGGTTTGTTAAATGTGATACGCCAGGTGTTATATCAATTTTTATAGTTGACTTCGCTACTTGAGTCATGTCTCTTCGCTCTTTCTCTTCTTGCCACTTTCCACACATACCTAGCCACGCCCCCTGTCACTCAAGGAGCACATTTGATGTTCTTCAGCAACAAGACATTTGCATGCAGTCTGCATGGTCAATGCAGCACATGCAACAATGTTGATGACAACAATGCTGTTTTCACTTTGCTTCTTAATATAAATCCACTAACATTCTATAGACATACCTCCAACCTACCTGACACCCCAGACCCACTCCAATTTGCTTACCGCCCCAATAGGTCCACAGACGACGCAATCGCCATCACACTGCCCTAACCCATCTGGACAAGAGAAATACCTATGTAAGAATAATGTTAATCGATTACAGCTCAGCATTTAACACCATAGTACCCTCCAAACTCATCATTAAGCTTGAGACCCTGGGTCTCGACCCGATGAGATAAGATAGTAGTTACTAACAATTGGATACCACGAAATTGGGGAGAAAAGGGGGTAAAATACAAAAAAATAAACACAAATAAATGTACATTTCTCACCCATCTATACACAACCACAAAGTGAACAAATGTTTAGAAATATTTGCAAATTGATTGAAAATTAAATACAGAAATATCTCATTATATTAATAGTCCCACCCCTTTGCCATGACACTCCATACTGAGCTCAGGTGCATCCAATTTCCTTTGATCATCCTTGAGATGTCACTACAACTTGGAGTCCACCAACTCAAATTGTTTGAAGATGATTTAGAAAGGAACTGGTCTATATAAAGTTCGACAGTTGACAGTCCATGTCAGAGCAGAAACTATACCATGAAGTCCAAGGAACGGTCTGTCGATCTCCGAGATAGAATTGTGACGAGTAATATCTGGGGAAGGGTAGAAAACAATGTTGAGTGTTGAATGTTTACAAGAGCATGGTGGTCTTCGTCATATGGAACTACCCAGACTCTGCCTAGAGCTGACCGTCCGACCAAACTGAGCAACAAGGACCTTGGTCAGGGAGGTGACCAAGAACCCAATGACCAGTGTTCCTTGGCTGATATGGGAGAAACTGCCAGAAGTACAATAGTCTCTACAGCACTTCACCAATCTGGGCTTTATGGGAGAGTGGCCAGACGGAAGCCACTCCTGAGTAAAAGGCACATGACAGCACGTCAGGAGTTTGCAAAAAGGCACGAGAGACAGATCATAAGGCAAAAGATTATATGGTCTGATGAGAGACAACTTGTACTTTTTCGGCCTGAATGCAAAGCGCTACGTCTGGAGAAAACCAGGCACAGCTCATCAACCGTCTAACACCATCCCTACCGTGAAACATGGCGGTGGCAGCATCATACTATGGGGATGCTTTTCAGCAGCATGGACTGGGAGACTGGTAAGGAAAAAGGGGACAATGAAGGGGGCCAATTACAGGCAAATCCTTGTTAACCTGCTTCAAAGGGCAAACTATCTTAGACTGGGGTGAAGATTTACATTCCAGCAGGACAATGACCCCATGTAGCCAAAGCAACAGTGTAATAGCTTCAGAACAATATACAGAAAATGCTGAATATGTCAAGGGGTATGGATACTTTCTGAAGGCACTGTATTATGAAGGATACAACCTTCTGTCTCTTGTAACAGATATTGCAGTTGCACAAGTCCCTACACATCACATTAAAGAAAACTATCTGCGTTGTGTGATGTAGGCTAATCTTTATAGTTGCTGCCATAGAAGCCACCAGCCAGACTTGCCTCCTTCTATAGCCAATGTTTGCAATGATGTCTGTATCTTGCCTGTGTTTGATATGCTTCCAGGATACATGCATGTAGCTCCCCATAAAAAAACTGTTTAAACCACACACAGGCCCAATAACTGCTACTTCGCCTTTCAATGATCACGAAATACAGTGGTTGCTCCTTTAAAAGTTGCCATACTGCAGCACACAATGCAGGCTGCTGCAGCATTCTGTGGCATGTTGTCAGCCATTTTTTCTGTAAAAGCAAGTTAGTCTAGTTTGACCACCAGATAGCATCTGAGAAGCATTTGAGTCATCCAAATAGGCATTAGCAGAGAACTTAAAAGCTTTTTTGTAATAACATAGTACAGTTGAAGTCGGAAGTTCACATACACCTTAGCCAAATACATTTGAACTCAGTTTTTCACAACTCCTGACATTTAATCCTAGTAAACATTCCCTGTCTTAGTTCAGTTAGGATCACCACTTTATTTTAAGAATGTGAAATGTCATTAGAATAGTAGAGAATTATTCATTTCAGCTTTTATTTCTTTCATCACATTCCCAAGTGGGTCAGAAGTTTATACACTCAATTAGTATTTGGTAGCATTGCCTTTAAATTGTTTAACTTGGGTCAAATGTTTTGGGTAGCTTCCACAAGCTTCCCACAATAAGTTGGGTGAATTTTGTCCCATTCCTCATGACATGGCTGGTGTAACTGAGTCAGATTTGTAAGCCTCATTGCTCGCACATGCTTTTTCAGTTCTGCCCACAATTTTTTTTTAGGATTGAGGTCAGGGCTTTGTGATAGCAACTCCAATACCTTGACTTTGTTG
This sequence comes from Oncorhynchus kisutch, assembly GCF_002021735.2. Classification (NCBI taxonomy): domain Eukaryota; kingdom Metazoa; phylum Chordata; class Actinopteri; order Salmoniformes; family Salmonidae; genus Oncorhynchus; species Oncorhynchus kisutch. The sequence continues at coordinate 40,911,647 of NC_034180.2, forward strand.
TCCTTAAGACAATTTGACAAATTTGGAAGTATGCTTGGGGTCATTTTGCCCATTTGGGACCAAGCTTTAACTTCCCGACTGATGTCTTCAGATGTTGTGTCAATATATCCACAATTTTCCTCATGATGCCATCTATTTTGTGAAGTGCACCAGTCCTTCCTGCAGCAAAGCACCCCCACAACATGATTTTTCCACCCCCGTGCTTCACGGTTGGGATGGTGTTCTTCGGTTTGCAAGCCTCCCCATTTCTCCTCCAAACATAACGATAGTCATTATGGTCAAATAGTTATATTTTTGTTTCATCAGACCAGAGGACATTTTTCCAAAAAGTACGATCTTTGTCCCCATGTGCAGTTGCAAACCGTAGTCTGGCTTTTTTATAGCGGTTTTGGAGTAGTGGCTTCTTCCTTGTGGCCTTTCAGTGGCCTTTCAGGTTATGTCGATATAGGACTCATTTTACTGTGGATGTAGATACTTTAGTACCAGTTTCCTCCAGCATCTTCACAAGGTCCTTTGCTGTTGTACTGGGATTTATTTGCACTTTTCGCACCAATGTACGTTCATCTCTAGGAGACAGAACGCATCTCCCCCTGCGCGGTATGACGGCTGCGTAGTTATATGGTGTTTATACTTGATTACTATTGTTTGTACAGATTAACGTGGTACCTTCAGGCTTTTGGAAATTGCTCCCAAGGATGAACCAGACTTGTGGAGGTCTTGGCTGATTTCTTTTGCCTTGAAATACATCCACAGGTACACCTCCAATTGACTCAAATGATGTCAATTAGCCTATCAGAAGCTTCTAAAGCCACGACATCATATTCTGGAATTTTCCAAGCTGTTTAAAGGCACAGTCAACTTATTGTATGTAAACTTCTGACCCACTGGAATTGTGATACAGTGAATTAAAAGTGAAATCTGACTGTAAACAATTTTTGGAAAAATTACTTGTGTCATGTCATGCAAAGTAGATGTCCTAACCGACTTGCCAAAACTATAATTTGTTTACATACACCTAAGTGTATGTAAACTTCCGACTTCAACGGTCTATGGGATTAAGAAATTTGGCTTAATTAATTTGATTCATATTATGGTGTTTCTATTCCGAGAAAAACGAAACCCTCGGGGGTTTCCTTTAGGATGGCATGGAAAATATGGTGCTGTACAACGTGACGGTCAGGAGAAAGCTACATCATAATAGGATTCTGAATTGTTTGCCATCAGACAACTTTGTTCCAATATTTCTGTAAATCAGTGATATTTATTCCATAGTAATTCGTTATGGATCCATAACTAAATCAACATCTGCATTTTGAGTTTAGAATTATTTTATTAACGAAATCATAAAGAAGCTTATGAAGAAATACAGTACTGTACAGTATATGCTTTTACATTTGGAAGCATTTAAAGCATTTTGAAGATAAGCCACCTGCATTTATTTATTAGGCTACTGTGCAGTGTGACAAGTAAACATAGCCTTCAGTACATACTGTAGTAAACATGGGAAAGTGCCTAATTCCTTACATAAGGGAGAGCAGGCCATGTCCAGACTTTCTCGGTGACCTCAAGTACTCATTAACTCTGTCTTTAATGCCAGTCATGGACAGAAACTTCTGAGACAGTATTAATGAACACCCGGAGGTTCACTAGTAAGCCATATTTGCCTTGGGATCCATCCCAGTTTTCTGTGCCCACTCGTGGTCTCCCTCTTCGGTTACACATCCTTGGAATAGCAGAACAGCATAACGGCACCAGCCACTGTTCACCTATCGATTGCACTGCGGATAATGCCAGTTTGTTTTTAAAATGTAACCTTTGTTTAAACTAGGCAAGTCAGGTAAGAACAAATTCTTATTTACAACTGTCTACCCTGGCCAAACCCGGATAACGCTGGGTCAATTGTTCACCACCTTATGCCAATCCCAATCACGGTCGGATGTGATACAGCCTGTATTCGAACCAGGGACTGTAGTAAAGCCTCTTGCACCGAGATGCAGTGCCTTAGACCGCTGCGCCACTCAGGAGCCATGACCAATTAATATATATTTTTCCCCCAGAACATTAACCACCTGTAGGTAGATGTGGAAAGGTAGATACAAATGATTTGTTGCAGGTTGGGGAGGTCACACCTAGTTCGGCTATTAGACAGTTCTTTAGTAAAGGTTGAAAAAAGCTTGTGAAAAACGAATAATAATACTTTTCCCCCTTTCCACATGTTAAAGATTCCAATTGATAGTGTTTTTAGCCAGTCGGCCACAACCCCAATTAATACATTTGGGCACAGTCGATAGCGTGCTGTACTTCAGACCAGAATGTTGAGGGTTTGAAACCGGACGCAAAACGAATTTGTCCAACGATAACAGCCCGTGATGTATGGGCATAATCGGAGTTTGACTACCGTCAAACTCAAACATCAAGCATATCACATGTCAAGGGATGACTACAACAAACATCAAGCATATCACATGTCAAGGGATGACTACAACACAAACCCAGCTACCTGGGGGGTGAACATTGTAACATTCTAGCAATAGGGTCTTGGAGTAGAGTCTGGATATGCAAAATTATACACACTTACATGCTGTGATCACAACATTCCAAGATCAGAATGACAGTTTTATCGCAGCGATTCAATATAAGTGGATAAAGCTAAATGATTACATCCTACAAGGTTTTTCAATCCCGTTGTGAAGTATTCAACAATACAGTTGGTTTGTCTACACAGAGGCAAAGGAGTTCATCTGAATACAAGGTCATTCAATATCTGATGACTTGCTTGTTGTTTTTGCTGTATGTGTTATCACTGGCGGGGATGTAGACAGTATAGGCCTATTCTCAGAACATCTTCTTTAGAATCTTGCTTATGTTGCAATACTGTTACGACACTTAAGGGCATTTTTATCAATGATGACTAATTATGTATACATTTCAATCAGGACTGACTAATCAGAATACTATTATGTTACTGTATATGTACTAATCAGAATACTATCATGTTACTGTATATGTATGAATTTTCTTTTTAATCTTAGTACTGAATATAATATTTGCAAATATAATCAAGATTTAGAACAATGACTGTTTGTACCATGGTAGAAATTAATTAACTCATGGCCAGTCTGGCTAGAAGGCTTATCTACACAAGCATGGTCTTGGCTCGGTCATATATTATCTTAAATAGGGAGAGACATGTGAGAACCATACAGCCATTGTACTACAGCAGAGATGACATGGGCTAGTACTGAAACTAATGACGTCATTTTCAGTTTATAACCTTTGGTAAAATGTGTAATGGGCAGTACTCTCGTGAATAAAAGCTGCTGTTTGACTTTAAGACTGGGCTCTGTCCATTTCTATAAAATAAGGGTCATACAAATCCTTATGAATTGACAGTGTTTAATTTTAATTGGGTGTTAAAACATGGAGGAATTAAATTCCTGTAACAGACACCAAAGCTTGTACAAACATGTTGATCACAGGACCGTAGCCAGGGTCTGAGTTTTAGTGAGGTCCAAATATAGATATTTAAGTTAAAGCTCATTTACTGCATTTCTATACAATTTAAAAACTCAAATGCTTTCTGTTCCCAGAAAAATGTGAACAAATAAGTTTGCTTTACAGATTTACAGCTATTTTCCTGAAAATCTACACATTTTGCCATGACTTACACCATGTTAATATGATATCTTAGTGAGAATGACTAACAAAATTAAATGGGGGGCCCCTTTGGAGGTCAGTGCCCTGGGTGCCCAGCCAGTAATTCGGCCATGATTACAACAAGGTAAGATAGCTTTTAAAAAATTTTAACAGACATGGACTAATTGAGTGACTGTCAGTGAGCGACATAAGAGGAAAACCGCTGATGCACTACCAAGTTTCAAAATTGCACTTTGTGTATTCTACTATTCTAACTATCAACAGTAAGTTGAGACCCCAACAGTTCCCCCAAAACTATGTATTAGATTTTTTATTCAGAAAAATGACTGAGGTCCAGACATTGGTTTCCTCATATGTAGCTACAGCCCTGGTTGAGCATGTATTTTGTGTATAGCTGCATCTAGCCTAACACGCACACCACACTGGCCACGTTGAGTCACCGAGAGTTGCTAAATAAATGTGCACATACATCAAATCATTTTACACACACTGCTAACATGCATTAATGAGCATCTTCATAGCCATAGCTTGGTTCTATTGGAGATGCACCACAAGTCCCCTCCTTACTGGATATCAGGAAGATACAAACCCACATGGGTTTAACTAACTAAAAACTAGGTTTGCCTTTTTATCTGTGGGATTAAATTCAGAGCGAAGGAACACACTTGTGTGACTCCTGGTAAGATCTCTACAAAGAACCAGCTAATAAGTGGACCACATGCATGTCAGATAAAATAACTATGTTCCTTAACTCTTCTTGAACTGCACTGTTGGACTGCAGCTGTTAGCAGCTGTATCGATCTGCCCCTAAATTAATATATTTGATTCACAATCGATTTTGGTAATTTAACGTGCGTGTCATGATTAGAGCTCAACCGATTAATCGGAATGGCCAATTAATTAGGGCCGATTTCATTAGGGGCGATTTCATAACAATCGGTAATTGGCATTTATGGACACCAATCATGGCATTGCACTCCACGAGGAGACTGCGTAGCAGGCTGACTTACCTGTTATGTGAGTGCAGCAAGGAGCCAAGGTAAGGTGCTAGCTAGCATTAAACGTATCTTATAAAAAAACAATCAATCTTAACATTATCACTAGTTAACTACACATTGTTGATAATTTTACTAGTTTATCTAGCATGTCCTGCGTTGCGGCGTCTGTTCATTTATCATTGAATCACAGCGTACTTCGCCAAACGGGTGATTTAACAAGCGCATTCGCGAAAAAAAGCACTGTCGTTGCACCAATGTGTACCTAACTAACCATAAACATCAACATCTTTCTTAAAATCAATACACAAGTGTATATTTTTAAACCTGTATATTTAGTTAATATTGCCTGCTAACATGAATTTGTTTTAACTAGGGAAATTGTGTCACTTCTCTTGCATTCTATGCAACAGAGTCAGGGTATATGCAGCAGTTTGAGCCGCCTGGCTCGTTGCGAACTGTGTGAAGACCATTTCTTTCTAACAAACACAGCCATCTTCGCCAAACGGGCGATGATTTAACAAAAGCGCATTTGCGAAAAAAGCACAATCGTTGCACGAATGTACCTAACCATAAACATCAATGCCTTTCTTAAACCTACATATTTAGTTAAAAGAAATTCAGGTTATCAGGCAATATTAAACTAGGGAAATTGTGTCACTTCTCTTGCGTTCATTGCACGTAGAGTCAGGGTATATGCAACAGTTTAGGCCGCCTGGCTTGTTGCGAACTAATTTGCCAGAATTTTACGTAATTATGGCATAACAGTGAAGGTTGTGCAATGTAACAGCAATATTTAGACTTATGGATGCCACAGAACGGTTGGGGCGGATGAATCAGAATTAGTTGGGTAACATAGATAATTAAGATGTTTTAGTTGCATAATATGTTTATGTGAGATACTTGTCATTAGAATGTATCCCTTTGGACTCTAGTGTTGGCAGTTGCACTTTTCCCTCAGCTAGGGCTCAGTCAATTGGGGCCCAGAGAGGGGAGAGGTCAGGCTTGTCTTTCACATATCCCTGGTGCTATGCAGAATATCAGAAAGGGAGAAGACAGAATGGAATATTGTCTTCATATGTGAATGTGTCTTTACCTTTTCTTAAACCATGTGAAGGGAAGGCGTGATTAATGCGGAACCAATTACTTGTCTCCACAATGTCTGTGCGCAAGTCACTCCCCTCAGTGAGCTTGTCCAGGAGTGGGGTCAAGAGGGGGTTTACTTGAGAATCTAAAGTTGACAATTGATATATGCATTGGATTAGTTGGTGTTTTTGTACTATGAAGTACCAGGAACGAGATTAGAACCTCATTCTTAGGGACCAAACTAAATGATAATGTATATTGAATGGTATCTGGCTATAGGATACTCCTCTCTCAAGTAAAAGTCTTTCTTTGTGAACAGTTCCTAAATATCTGTGGTTTGTCGTGTCAAAGGGGGGTGGATCTTTGCTATAAAAGATCTCAGTAGCCATTGTGTTGACACTCAACGGTTCATTAGAAATGGCAAATCGTTGAAAGTCAAGTGCTAATGCAGATGTAGTTTAAGTATAACTGACTGGTGTGTGACGTTTGTCTCTCTCATGTGGTAATACGGTTCCGTATTTCACTGAAATAAACATTGTTTTTTTACAATGATAAGTCATTGATATGGTCAAATCCGGAAAATAAGGCACATTTCTGTGTGTTATTATATTATAATTAAGTCTATGATTTGATAGAGCAGTCTGACTGAGCGGTGGTAGGCAGCACCAGGCTCATAAGCATTAATTCAAACAGCACTTTACTGCGTTTGCCAGCAGCTCTTCGCAATGCTTCAAGCATTGCGCTGTTTATGACTTCAAGCCTATCAACTCCCGAGATTAGGCTGGCAATACTAAAGTACCTATTAGAATATCCAATAGTCAAAGGAATATGAAATACAAATGGTATAGAGAGAACGGTTGGGGCGGATGAATCAGAATTAGTTGGGTAACATAGGCCGTCATTGAAAATAAGAATTTGTTCTTAACAGACTTGCCTAGTTAAATAAAGGTTAAAAAAAGTATATAAAAAAATTAGTCCTATTATAACTACAACCTAAAACTTCTTACCTGGGAATATTGAAGACTCATGTTAAAAGGAACCACCAGCTTTCATATGTTCTCATGTTCTGAGCAAGAGACTAAAACGTTCGCTTTTTTTACATGGCACATAACGCACTTACTTTCTTCTGTTTTTGCATTATTTAAACCAAATTGAACATGTTCATTATTTATTTGAGACTAAATTGATTTTATTGATGTATTATATTAAATTAAAATAAAAAAGTGTTCATTGTTCATTCAGTATTGTTGTAATTATCATTATTACAAATATATATATTTAAAAAATCTGCCCATTAATAGGCACCGGCTTTTTTTGGTCCTCCAATAATCGGTATCGGCGTTGAAAAATCATAATCGGTCGACCTCTAGTCATGATCATGTCTGATGGGGACAGACAGAATGTGCACGATGACACGCGCATGTCGACATGCCTTTTGTGTACAACATTCATCGTCGATCAAGGAGGGGGAGGAAGTGGCAGCGAAGCACGAACAGCCCCCGAGCAACAGCTACGTAGGTAGCGGAGTAGGCAGCAGCTACGTTAAAAAATAAAATCCTGCACAGAAATCTCAGTATCTTTAACCACGGAACCTTCGGGTTCCAGGAAAATCTGAAAAAATAGTCGTAGAAAAAACGGTAATGATCCGATGACTTCAAATCAAAGCAATGGAAGAATACAATGAAATCTGTTAACTCTTATTATATCTTCTCAAATTAAGGCACATAAATGCTTTCCAAGCACTTTTCTCAGAATTGTTATAAAGAACACAACTTAAAACAGAATACCCCAAATATATATATATATTTTGACCCAGTTTGGCACATTGAATTGGCTGCTTTTTACACTACTTCATAACAAATACACTTACCAAGAGGAATTGAAGCCTCAAATCCATTCTCCTCTCTTTCACATTGTCTGAAACGGTCTCCCAGTAAATTCCTGCAGTCCTCCAGTATCACTGAAACCTTTCTAAGAGTCGGCAGGGGCGGTTTGTCTTTTGCGTGATGGGGCGGAGTTATGCTGAAGTTGTCCTTACAATCCTGGAGTGAAGAGCGGGAAAAACATTTACTGTAAGTAATCTACAGCGCTCCGGAATCATTTGGACTGTATACTCCTGTAGAGAATGGAGACACCAAAAGCACAGCAGGTATATTTCATACTGTACATAAACTTATTGTGAAAGTATCATTCAAAGAGGATTATATTCATTCAGATGAGATGTCAGGGCTAACCATGCAGATGGAAAGACGTCTCATTGTGTCCGTGCCATTATGGCATCTGTGACAGCATGGGCAGCGCCATTAAGGCCATCTCCATTTTAAAGTATTACATTTTCTTCACAATTGGCTGATCCCTTCTGATGACCTGGTTAGACAACCTAACTTAGCAGGCGTAAAAGAAATGCCTGAAACTAGATCCCCCCCCACATTCTGGTCTTGATGAGAATAAAATAACTGTCGGGATGATCTCTTCTGCAATGTTCAACCAATCCAGTAAATGTGGAGTCAGAGATAATATTGTCGCCTTGTTAAAGTCCAAAAACAGTAGTCGCGTCACAGGGTCTCTTCCATTTCCCTGAAAACCGGAACACTTGGTTGTTGACGACCAACAGGGTAGGTTAGACATGACTAACAGGGTCACCAGGAGGGATCAGCCAATGAAGTTGGAAGTCCCACCCAGTTGACGACATTAAAACAGTGGAAGCCCTCAATAGATAGCAATAGTAATGGTGTCTTTTTGTAGGCACCAACTCCGCCATTGTTCGTTGGACAAAGCCTATGGGGAGGGTTTTGGGATAAACAGCTAAAACAATCTGAGGTTAACAGAGAATTAAAATCTCTTATACTTTTAGTTCTATGAGATAATATCAGTCAGTTAACATGACCTTTATGAATTATGAAGCCTGTGCTTTTCTTGATTACATAAATGCTTCAACATGTAAAACAAGTGATGTATGAGATCATCTTCATCAGATAACATCACTTGTTTTAAATTTTGAAGCATTTATGTAATAAAAAAAAGCACAGGCTTCATAATTCATAAAGGTCATGTTAACTGACTGATATTATCCCATAGAACAAAACATAAGATCTTCTAAACGTCTTACCGTTTACATTACATTGGGCACAAAGCAAAGTATTCTGACGCCTTGACTTTTTCCACATTTTGTTAGGTTACAGCCTTATTCTAAAATGATTTTTTTTTTATCCCTAAAGCTAAAATAGGTTTTTAGAAAAGTTTGCAAAAAATATATACTCTTTACTCAATACTTTGTTGAAGAACCTTTCACAGCGATTACAGCTTCGAGTCGAGTCTTCCTGGGTAGGAAGCAACAAGCTTGGCACACCAGTATTTGGGGAGTTTCTCCCATTCTTCTCTGCAGATCCTCTCAAGCTCTGTCAGGTTGGATGGGGAGCTGCACAGCTATTTTCAGGTCTCTCCAGAGATGTTCGATAGGGTTCAAGTCCAGGCTCTGGCTGGGCCACTCAAGAACAGTCAGACTTGTCCCAAAGCCACTTCTGCGTTGGCTTGGCTTTGAGCTTACAGCCGTTGTCCTGTTGGAAGTTGAACATTCACCCCAGTCTGAGGCCCTGAGCGCTCTGGAGCAGGTTACCATCAAGGATCTCTGTACTTTGCTCAGTTCATCTTTCCCTCGACCCAGACTAGTCTTCCCAGTCCCTGCCGCAGAAAAACATCCCCACCGCATGGTGCTGCCACCAACATGCTTCACTGTAGAGATGTTGCCAGGTTTCCTCCAGACGTGACACTTGGAAATCAGGCCAAAGAGTTCAATCTTGGTTTCATCTGACCAAAGAATCTTGTTTGTCATGGTCTGAGAGTCCTTTAGGTGCATTTTGGCAAACTCCAAACGGGCGGTCATGTGCCTTTTACTGAGGAGTGGCTTCTGTCTGGCCACTCTACCATAAAGGCCTGGTTGGTAGAGTGCTGCAGAGACTGTTGTCCTTCTGTGGAGATGGGAGAAACTTCAAGAGGAACTCTGGAGCTCTGTCAGTGATCATCAGGTTGTTGGTCACCTCCCTGACCAAGGCCCTCATTGGTTCCAAACTTTATCAATTTAAGAATGACGGAGTCAACTGTGTTCTTGAGGACCTTCAATGCTGCAGGAATGTTTTGGTAACCTTCCCCAGATCTGTGGCTCGACACAATCCTGTCTCGGAGCTCTATGGACAATTCCTTCTACCTCATGGCTTGGTTTTTCTCTGACATGCACTGTCAACTGTGGGGCAATATGTGTGCCTTTCCAAATCATGTCCAATCAATTGAATTTACCACAGACGGACACCAAAGCAAGTTTAAGAAACATCTCAAGGATCAATGGAAACAGGATGCACCTGAGCTCAATTTCAAGTCTCAAAGCAAAGGGTCTGAATACTTAGGTAAATAAGGTATTTCTGTTTTGTCATTTTTTATCAATATGCAAAAAATTTAAATTAAACTGTTTTTGCTTTGTCATCATGGGGTATTGTGTATAGATTGATGAGGAACATGTTTTATTCAATCAATTTTAGAATAAAACTAACGTAACAAAATGCGAAAATGTCATGGGGTCTGAATACTTTCCGAATTCACTGTATATAGAGTCTACAGACCTGACTGAGTACTACCCACCCCAATTCGATTTCAGCACAAATATTTTTTCCTGAAACAGTGCTATATTTGTACCATAGTGTCCCATATTTTAACAACAGTGAAAGGCCGGCAACACCCTGTATTATTCAGAGCCCCGTGAAATGACCATGTATACACTGAACAAAATTATAAACTTAACATGTAAAATGTTGGTCCCATGTTTCATGAGCTGAAATAAAACATGTGATGTGTTCCATACACACAAAAATCTGTTTACATCCCTGTTAGTGAGCATTTCTCCTCCAAGATAATCCATCCATCTGACAGGTGTGGCAAATCAAGAAGCTGATTAACCAGCATGATCATTACACAGGTGCACCTTGTGCTGGGGACAATAAAAGGCCACTCTAAAATATGCAATTTGTCACACAACAATGCCATAGATGTTTTAAAGGAGCGTGCAATTGACTTGCAGACTACAGGAATGTCCACCAGAGCTGTTGCCAGAGAATTTTATGTTAATTTATCTACCATAAGCCACCTCCGTCGTCATTTTAGAGAATTTGGTACTAAGTCCAACTGGCCGCAAAACCTCCGACCTCGTATAACCAAGCCAGTCCAGGACCTCCACATCCGGCTTCTTCACCTGCGGGATAGTCAGAGACCAGTCACCCGAACAGCTGATGAAACTGTGGGTTTGGACAACCATTGAATTTCTGAACAAACTATCAGAAAACGTCTCAAGGAAGTGCATCTGCATACTCATCGTCCTCACCAGGTTCTTGACCTGACTGCAGTTTGGCGTCGTAACCGGCTTCACTGGGCAAATGCTCACCTTCGATGGCCACTGGCACACTGGAGAAGTGTGCTCTTCACAGATGAATCCCAGTTTCAACTGTACCGGGCAGATGGCAGACAGAGTGTACGGAGTTGTGTGGGCTAGCGGTTTGCTGATGTCAACGTTGTGAACAGAGTGCCCCATGGTGGCAGTGAGGTTATGGTATGGGCAGGCATAAGCCAATATGTATTCCATATACAATGATTAGCATTGGGGGCATTTATTTGACCATGGAAGATGTCCTAAACCCCAAATTTAATGCAAATGTCACTTAATGTCACTTAAATATGAACAAATATTAATAATAATAATAATAATTAATAACAATTACTTTACATGTATCATAAATAAATACAGGTTAATTATACTTTTCTACTATTACGTGGGGGACTTATATTGGGCCAATTTCTGAAATTCCGTAACCCGGAATTACTTTTTTTAGTGTTGCGGACGCAACGCTGATGTGATTAGCACTACTTACATTAGCCTTGGAGAAAACGGAATCTTTGGAGTCTCTGTCCTGAAACGCCCCATTCATCAGCCTATACAGGAATCCTAGTGCAGTGTTCTCCTGTTGGAGAAAATATGTATTAGTTAAAAGCATCATAACAAACAAGATAAAGGAAAACATCAAAATTGCCACAGAGTAGCACGATCAAACCCTCACTGATGATAGGACATCTCCATTTAGAATGATAAAAAAGGCTAATTCGTTTTTTTGTTGAAAAATGAAATCATTATGACATAAGTCGATACAATTATGCACTTCTGCAATACGCAACCAATTGCACACATATCATACAAGAAGCCAACAGTCAGCCAAGTGAAAACAGCCGCGTGGCTAGCTGCATCCCACAACAAACACAATTAGTTGGTAATCCTGCACGAGCGTTCAAACACTACGCGGTATTTTATTGTGATGAGGCACATAAAACGATAATTTTTATGTACTTAAAAAAAAAACATTCTAACTGATTTTATCTTTAAAGTTTGCTGAGTGGAAACGTACCTCAAAGACAGGTTTCACTTCTGACGCCATCGTAGCATGAACAGAAGCTTCTCATCCTCTCTCTTTGCTAGTGTGTGCAGTGAGTAGCTGGTGCATCGCAATATCGCCCTCTGTCCGTACGGGAGTATAATGACATCTGGGAGTCACAAAATACATTTCCTTAAGAGATTCTATTATCCTCATGAAGTGGTCATGCTACACAATTTTAGGCCAAACTCATCCCGAATTATTCACAGAAAATCATGTGATCCAACAAAATCAAAGTGGGATACGACAAAAGTTTTTAAACATTCAGATAGCAACATGATAATCGTGCATTTTAAACATACAGTGCCTTCGGAAAGTATTCACACCACTTTAATTTTTCCACATTTTGTTACGTTACAGCCTTAATCTATTTTTTATTTATTATTCCCTCATCAATCTACACACAATACTCCATAATGACAAAGCAAAATCAGTTTATTTATTTTTTGCTAATTAATCATTAGTTTTCAGATCCTTTACTTTGTTGAAGCACCTTTGGCAGCGATTACAGCATCAAGTCTTCTTGGGGAGTTTTTGCTTTGTCATTATGGAGTTATGGGGAGTTTTTCCCATTCTTCTCTGAAGATCCTCTCAAGCTCTGTCACGTTGGATATGGAGTGTTGCTGCACATCTATTTTTCAGGTCTCTCCAGAGATGTTAGATCGGGTTCAAGTCCGGGCTCTGACTGGGTTACTCAAGGACATTCAGAGACTTCGTCCCAAAACCACTCCTGTGTTGTCTTGGCTGTATGCGTAGGGTCGTTGTCCTGTTGGAAGGTGAGCCTTCGCCCCAGTCGAAGGTCCTGAGAGCTCTGGAGCAGGTTTTCATCAAGGATCTTTCTTTGCTCCATTCATCATTGCCTTGATCCTGACTAGTCTCCCAGTACCTTCCGCTGAAATACATCCCCAATTCATGGTCCTGCCACCACCATGCTTCATCATCTTGGTTTTGTTAGACCTCGTTTCTCATGGTCTGAGAGTCTTTAGGTGCCTTTTGGCAAATTCTAAGCGGGCTGTCATGTGCCTTTTACTGAGGAATGGCTTCCGCCTTGTCAATCCACCATAAAGGCCTGATTGGTGGAGTGCTGCAGAGATGGTTGTCCTTCTGGAAGGTTCTCCCATCTACACAGAGGAACTCTAGAGCTCTGTCAGAGTGACCATCAGGTTCTTGGTCATCTCCTTGACAATGGCCCTTCTCCCCCGATTGCTCAGTTTGGCCGGGCGGCCAGGTCTCGGAAGAGTCTTGGTGGTTTCAAACTTCTTCCATTTAAGAATGATGGAGGCCACTGTGTTCTTGGGGATCTTCAATGCTGTATATTTATTTTTTGCTACCCTTCCCCAGTTATGTGCCTCGAATCAATCCTGTCTCGGAGCTCTAAGGAATATTCTTTTGTCCTCATGGCTTGGTTTTTGCTCTGACATCCACTGTCAACTGAAAATATTTGGCATGGGCCCCCAGATCCTCAAAAACTTCTATAGCTGAACCATCCTGACCAGCTGCATCACCGCCTGGTATGGCAACTGCTCGGCATCTGACCGTAAGGCACTACAGAGGGTAGTGCGAACGGCCCTGTACATCACTGGGGCCAAGCTTCCTGCCATCCAGGAACTATATAATAGGCGGTGTCAGAGACAAAGACCATAAAATTGTCAGACTCCAGTCACCCAAGTTATAGACTGTTTTCCACCATAATTTGCAAATAAATTCATTAAAAATCCTACAATGTGATTTTCTGGATTTTTTTTCTCATTTTGTCTGTCATAGTTGAAGTGTACCTATGATGAAAACTACAGGCCTCTCTCATCTTCTTAAGTGGGAGAACTTGCACTATTGGTGGGTGACTAAATACTTTTTTGCCCCACTGTATGTAGACCGAAGGAGTATCATATGCCAATCAGTGGTGGAAAAAGTACCAAATTGTCATACATAAGTAAAAGTAAAGATACCTTATCAGAAAATGACTCAAGTAAAAGTGAAAGTCACCCAGTAAAATATAACTTGAGTAAAAGTCTAAAAGTACTTGGTTTAAAATATATTTAAGTATCAAAAATAAATGTAATAGGTAAAATATATCTAAGGATTAAAAGTAAAAGTATAAATCATTTCACATTCCTTATATTAAGCAAACCAGATGGCCCAGTTTATTTTATTACGGATAGCCAGGGGCAGACTCCAGCACTCAGATATATTTTACAAACAAAGCATTTATGTTTTGGAAGTCCGCCAGATTAGAGGCAGTAGGGACGCCCAGGGATGTTCTCTGTTTAGTGAGTCCCCCAGATCAGAGGCAGTAGGGATGACCAGGGATGTTCTCTGTTTAGTGAGTCCGCCAGATCAGAGGCAGTAGGGATGACCAGGGATGTTCTCTGTTTAGTGAGCCCGTCAGATCAGAGGCAGTAGGGACGCCCAGGGATGTTCTCTTGATAAGTGTGTGAATTGGACCATTTTCCTACCTGCTAAATATTCAAAATGTAATGAGTACTTTTGGGTGTCAGGGAAAATGTATGGAGTAAAAAGTACATTATTTTCTTTAGGAATGTAGTGGAGTAAAAGTAAAACTTGTCCAAAATATAAATATTAAAGGAGTACTTTAAAGTATTTTTACTTTATGTACTTTACACCACTGATGCCAACTGAGCCTAAATGCTGCAATTGTGGTGGTGAACATGCGCCCAAATTTCTGAAGTGGCCTGTAAATAATAAAGGGTGAGGGAGACGGGTGTGGCAAGAATGTCTCCTATCCGGAGGTGGTGTGAAGATTGGAAGAAAGGAGTAAAGTTGAAGAAATAATGCTAGTAGGAGTATAGACACCAGAGAATATTCCTTTTCAACAGAGGGATCCTGACATGCCCCATGAATTTGGACGACTTTGCATAATTTATTGCAATGGTCATCAACTGTACAGCGCAAAAAGAGAGGACATCAGAGAAAATACGCTTTGTTGTGAGTACGGCTGAGTGTTTTGGGGATTTTACAGCAGAATCATTACAAGCAGCAGAGCCCCACCTGTTTTGAGCCCCACATTTTTTGTAAAAAATACATGTTTTGCATGTTATTTGGGTATTAATACATGTCACATATCAGTTTGCAAACAATGTAAAAAATATATAATTGAGTTAATAAACCCGTATACAAAAATGGTCTCTGTTTTGTTAAGTAAGGCAACTCCAAAATGCAGGTGTTTCAGCCTAGCTCAGTGCTTTCGGTGGTGGTGCGGCAAGCCAGCAGAAAATACGGAGCGTTGCGGATGGGACACTATGTCAACGCCAAGTCTAAGAGTAGAGCTAGAAAATTCTAGCCCCTTGGGTGCTGTCATAGAGTTACATTAGAAGTGCCCATCCAAGGAGGCTCAAGGTCATTGGCCCCAGATAAAGTGACGTCAAATCACGTCATATCTACAGTAGCTTTGATTGGACTGATCATGTCAACATCATACTTTCAAAATCTTAGCTAGCATCATCATCATGAATCAAGTCAACAATCTACTGACAAATCCTTTTTAATCCTTGTCATATGAAGAGCAATAATGAAGAGAAGGTATAGATAAAACGTATCAGTGCTCATCGACCATTGGATATAAACATTACACAACAAGTTGGAAATCGCAAATTCAACAATGAGTGTTTTGGAAGGAATCAGTGACAGTGGCTAACTGCAAGCATCGCACACCAATCACTAGCCTGCTATTCAGTGGAGTGGCTGTGTGATCCCAAATCTAGGATTAAGGGTCTCTTTTCCAAGTTTAAAAATGATAAACATTCAACATTGGCCATGCTGTCAATGAAGCATGATTTCTGCCGCGCTCAAAACAACTGTTAACTGCGGAAACTTGACTTCTTTGAGTTCAAGACAACTGGGAAGTCGGGATTAAACAAGCTACGACTGGGAAAATATGTTTTGAACAGTTATCCAACTCGAAATTGTAAGCACCATAAATCCAGAGAATGCCAGACTTTGATGACAAAATGTGCCCACAAAGGGCCGCTACCTTCCTGTTCAAGTGAGCGCAGCACAACAAGGTCCAAAAATGTATTGTATGCTGCTGCATAAATGATGTAATATGCCAGGGAGATATGTATACTGTAGCTAAGAAAGTAATACTAAGTGTATGTTGTGTAGTAAGATGTTACTAGCCCATGTGCCTCACCCTAATACTTTGGTATATTAATCCCTCTTAATTTCACCTACTGTTCTGACTTGGTGGTGCCCATGTAGCCTATAACCTGTTTTAGAAAAATGTAATCATTGAATACTGTAAGAGATTTCATGCCCCCTTTAATTATCCTACGGTTCTACAGGGAGAACACTGTAAGTACAGCCCATGTTCTGAATTCTGTCGCTGTACATTTCAAAAGTGCTAAACGAATAGTTATATTGACTACGTCTGTCCTAACTCTCTTGTTAATGTCTTAATCGAAATTATGGATTGTCTCTCATCTGCTTGTTTAAGCAAGTCAGCCATATCAGCTATGTTTTTTAAAAGGCAGTAAATGAAGCTGAATAAACTGTTTCCCTGCCAGACAAGGCTCCGCTGTGTAGCAGTGGTAAGATGTTGTGACTGCCATTGGGACAGCTTTATGTAGGCTCGAACAGTTTGTGGGCACCTTTTGCACACCGTTATTGTGCAATTAATGTATTGTTTAGTGTTGTGTAGTGGCTTTGCTGGCATTCATCCCATTAATTTTTTTTACATACCAAAATCGCCACTGTTGTAGGGATGTGATTTGAACTGTGACTGAAGGAGTGGGATTGTTTTTAATTTATTTTGTATGATTTAATTTCACTACCCCATACAGTAGGTGGTGGAAATACACTTATAGGCTGCCATAAAACCTTAAAGAAGATCTTCATGACCGTCAGGAAGAGGTTCAGAGATGTAAACAGTGCTGAAGTCCTTGCTGCTGTCATTTCTTCAACTGCTGCCGGGACATGAAGAGCATAAAGAGCCCACTGAAGATACATGTCTGTTGCTAATTGTTTTGTTAATTTATCAAATAAGGATGCGACAATGTAAGTGTGAACATCTATTTTTCTTCAGAGGTGATAATCACTCATCACATGGTTTGTTGGAGAACATTAAGTTATCAGCTCACATCCAGGTAGACCTATTCAGCCATATTAACTAATATTACAGTCATGACAGAAAGACATAAGAAATAATCTAATATGGGTAATGTGATATGGCCTGGATGTGCTGTAGTGCTTCATTTGAGCTGGTGTGAAGACATAACTCGATCTGGTGGAAAACGACGATATGAGCGCTCCGTAAGCCACGCTCCAGTGGCGGAGCTAGGCATGTTGGACTGGGACACGTTTTAATAAGATAAAAAGCTTCTCATTTTACAGTGGGTCCGCCAAGGTTCTGTGTTGCCTAGTTATGCTAATATCTTTGAGACCAGTGTATTGCAGTTGTTTCGTCGTTGACTTAATAAGTAAAATATCGTTGAGTAGTAAACAGGGAAACAATAGATCGCAATAGATCGTTTACTAGGCTACCGAAATGATTGGGATCATCTGGCTACCACACGTCCTTGAAATACATTGAGCTCATTGACAAAACAGACCATGGAAGCCCTATTCACACGAAGGTCCGCGGTGGGTCTGTGTAAATTATGCGATTATACTGGAGACAGGTTTATAGCAGTGAATGTCATTTACTCTGATAGTATTTCTAAGTAGAAGCCTTATCAGCCAGGGAAACTAATTGTTCTCACTTTATGATTGAACATTCAGATTTGTCTGCCTGACTGAGGTTCTTTACCTGAATGACTAGAATGTTCTTGTGATCGCAACACGACTACATATTTAGCTCAAATAGAGATATAATTACATCGCCAGGTCCTCAAAAAAGTTTAACAGCTGCACCATCGAGCGCATGGTTGCATCACCACCTGGTATGGCAACTGCTCGGCATCCGACCGTAAGGCGCTGCAGAGGGTAGTGCGTATGGCCCTGTACATCACTGGGGCCAAGCTTCCGCCATCCATCCTACAGTATATACTCGGCGCTGTCAGAGGAAGGGCCAAAACATTGTCAAAGACTCATAGGCTGTTGTCTCTGCTACCGCACAGCAAGCGGTACCGGAGCGCCAAGTCTAGGTCTAGCTGAACAAGCTGAAGATTCCATTTGAAGATTGCAGTGGGCAAGCTTATGATAATGAGACCAACATGATTGAGTACAAGCCAGACTGCTCAAAAAAAATCCCAGAGTAGCGTTCATCCCATGTGGAGCACATACTCTAAACTCTAAACCTTGATCGTCTGTCTGGAAGCCAGACAGACGATCAATGATCATATGGCCAAAGTGGAGAAACAAGCACTTGCAGAGGAAGTTGTGTCTTACCTCTTCTTGATTTGCTGTGTCGTATGGTGTGAGATACTGACAATGACAAACAAAGTGAACAAGCTCCTCAAATCTGCCTCAATGCAGTTGGATATTGCAGTGAATTAAATCGCAAATGCAATGGCCTCCCTCATTACATACCGGGAAACTGGATTCTCTGAGGTCCAGACAACAGCCAAAGCATTTGTGAAGAAATTAATGTGGAGGCTGTTCTGAAAGAGAAGAGACTGAGAAACGGCAAGAGGCATTTCAGCTATGAGGCTCCTGATGAACCAGTGACTGATGCACTGAAAAACCTTGAAGTCAACTACTTCAACATTGTGGTCGACTCCTGTGAAATCCATGGATGAGAGATTTGAAACACTCAACCAGGTGAAAACCAAATATGGAGTGCTGCTGAACTTCAGCAATGCCTCTCAGATGTCCAGTGAATCTTTAAAGGCTCACTGCATGGAAGTGGAAAACACTAACCTTCAGAGATGACTGTGACATCAGTGGAATGGATCTGGCACACGAGATTCAGAATTGACCTGATCTGCCATCAGATACGATGACTGCCTTTGAGCTGCCTGGAGTGTCTGTTCAGTGTCTGTTCTTTTGTCCATCTTAATCTTTTATTTTTATTGGCCAGTCTGAGATATGGCTTTTTCTTTGCAACTCTGCCTAGAAGGCCAGCATCCCGGAGTCGCCTCTTCACTGTTGACGTTGAGACTGGTGTTTTGCGGGTACTATTTAATGAAGCTGCCAATTGAGGACTTGTGAGGCGTCTGTTTCTCAAACTAGACACTCTTTAATGTACTTGTCCTCTTGCTCAGTTGTGCACCGGGGCCTCCCACTCCTCTTTCTATTCTGGTTAGAGTCAGTTTGCGCTGTTCTGTGAAGGGAGTAGGACACAATGTTGTACGAGATCTTCAGTTTCTTGACAATTTCTCGCATGGAATAGCCTTAATTTCTCAGTACAAGAATAGACAGACGAGTTTCAGAAGAAAGTTCTTTGTTTCTGGCATTTTTTTTGCCTGTAATCGAACCCACAAATACTGATGCTCCAGATACTCAACTAGTCTAAAGGCCAGTTTTATTGCCTCTTTAATCAGCAGAACAGTTTTCAGCTCTGCTAACATATTTGCAAAAGGGTTTTCTAATGATCAATTAGCCTTTTAAAATAATAATCGTGAAGACATCACAACTATCAAATAACACAGATGGAATCATGTAGTAAGCAAAGAGGTGTTAAACAAATCAAAATATATTTTACATTTGAGATTCTTCAAAGTAGCCACCCTTTGCCTTGATGACAGCTTTGCACACTCTTGGAATTCTCTCAACCAGCTTCATGAGGTAGTCACCTGAAATGCATTTCAATTAACAGGTGTGCATTGTAAATTTGTTGAATTTCTTTCCTTAATGCGTTTGAGCCAATCAGTTGTTTTGTGACAAGGTAGAGGTGGTCTACAGAAGATAGCCCTATTTGGTAAAAGACCAAGTCAATATTATGTCAAGAACAGCTCAAATATGCAAAGACAAATGACAGTCCATCATTACTTTAAGACCCAGATTTACCTCTGCTGCAGAGGATAAGTTCTTTAGAGGTAACTGCACCTCAGATTGCAGCCCAAATAAATGCTTCACAGAGTTCAAGTAACAGACACATCTCAATATCAACTGTTCAGTGGAGACTGTGTGAATTAGGCCTTCATGGTCAAATTGCTGGGGAAAAACGCTACTAAAGGACCTATAAGAAGAAGGGACTTGCTTGGGCCAAGAAACACGAGCAATGGACTTTTTTCTGATGAGTCCAAAATATACATTTTTGGTTCCAACAACGATGATCTCCGCATGTGTGGTTCCCACCGTGAAGCACGAAGGAGGAAGTGTGATGGTGTGAGGGTGCTTTGCTGGTGTCACTGTCTGTGATTTATTTAGAATTCAAGGCACACTTAAGCAGCATGGCTACCACAGCATTCTGAAGCGATACGCCATCACATCTGGTTTGCGCTTAGTGGGACTATCATTTGTTTTTCAACAGGACAATGACCCAACACACCTTCAAGCTGTGTAACGGCTATTTGACCAAGAAGGAGAGTGATTGAGTTCTGCATCAGATGACCTGGCCTCCACAATCACCCGACCTCAACCCAATTGAGATGGTTTGGGATGAGTTGGACAACAGAGTGAAGGAAAAGCAGTCAACAAGTGCTCAGCATATGTGGGAACTCTTTCAAGACTGTTGGAAATGCATTCGTCATGAAGCTGGCTGAGAGAATGACAAGAGTATGCAAAGCTGTCATGAAGGCAAAGGGTGGCTACTTTGAGTAATCTAAATATTTTTTGATTAGTTTAACACTTTTTTGGTTACTACATGATCTCATATGTGTTATTCCATGATTTTGATGCCTTCACTATTATTCTACAATGTAGAATTCGACGGACGGACGGACGGACAGACGGACGGACAGATAGACAGCTGAAGATGGTCCTGCTGAGATACAGAAGAGCTGGAAAGAGTTCAGCAGGAAACACCATCTTGGGCAGAGAGGAGTTTGACCTGAGGACAGCTGCTCAGTGTGTGAAGAGACAGGGAGAAGTAGCACAGAAGCAAGACACTGTGCTTGATACTCCAGGCTGGTGGGTTATTGCCACTGTAGTGTGGACTCCTGAACTGGTTAAACAGGAGCTTGTGCTCAGTGTGGTTCTGTGTCCTCCAGGATCTTACACTCTCCTCCTGGTGGTAGCAGTCTGTATGCTTCTGGCCCTTCCTTGGACACTGTGCTAACAAACCTCCAAACGAGCTTCAATGCCATACACCACTCCTTCCGTGGCCTCCAACTTCTCTTAAACTCTAGTAAAACCAAATGCATGCTTTTCAACCGTTCGCTGCCCGCACCTGCCCGCCCAACTAGCATCACCACCCTGGACGGTTCTGACCTAGAATATGTGGACAACTATAAATACCTAGGTGTCTGGCTTTGATTTGTTACCAAATCATCTTATACCACCCACCACTGCAACCTGTATGCTCTAGTCGCCTGGCCGTCGCTACATATTCATCGCCAGACCTACTGGCTCCAGGTCATCTATAAGTCTATGCCAGGTAAAGCTCCGCCATATCTCAGCACACTGGTCACGATAGCAACACCCACCGGTAGCACACGTTCCTGCAGGTATATCTCACTGATCATCCCCAAAGCCAATACCTTATTTGGCAGCCTTTCCTTCCAGTTCTCTGCTGCCAGTAACTGGAACGAATTGCAAAAATGGCTGAAGCTGGAGACTTCTATTTCCCTCACCAACTTTAAACATCAGCTATCTGAGCAGCAGCTGTACATAGCCCATCTGTAAATAGTCCACCCAATCTACCTACCTCATCCCCATATTGTTTTTATTTACTTTTCTGCTCTTTAGCACAGTATCTCTACTTGCACATCATCATCTGCTCATTTATCACTCCAGTGTTAATCTGCTAAATTGTAATTCTTCGCTACTATGGCCTATTTATTGCCTACCTCCTCATGCCTTTTGCACACACTGTATATAGACTGTATTTGTTCTCCTGTGTCAGTGACTTGTTTATTGTGTTATTGGCTTGTTTATTGTTTATTCCATGTTATTCCATGTGTAACACTGTGTTGTTGTCTGTGTCACACGGCTTTGCTTTATCTTGGCCAGGTCACAGTTGTAAATGAGAACTTGTTCTCAACTAGCCTACCTGGTTAAATAAAGGTGAAATAGAAAATAAATCAAGTCAATGATTCATTCACTGAGAAACAGAGTAGTAGAGGAACACCTGGAGCTTCTCAGTGAGAGAGTCTGGAGTCACACTATAGTGCTGTTCACCACTTGGGAGACTCAACCATTGAGCGGCACATTGAGAGTGAAGGGAAGGTCCTCCAGTGGCTTGTTGAAAAATTATGTCACAGAGCTGCTGGAGAAGAAAGAGGAGACGGTGTCAGGAAACAGAGGAGGCGGTGTCAGGAAACAGAGGAGGCGTTGTCAGGAAACAGAGGAGGCGGTGTCAGGAAACAGAGGAGGCGGTGTCAGGAAACAGAGGAGGCGGTGTCAGGAAACAGAGGAGGCCATTATTAGATAAAGAGAAAGAGACTAGAGAAGAAAGAAGAGAGAAAGAAGGTAGAGGAAGAGAGAGCAAAACAGAGACTGATGAAGGTTCAGGAACAGAGAGAGACCCTCAGATCACTAATAGGTAAGACATACTTATTATATACTTTACAAATTCTACCCCCTTAATAATGTAGACTACCTAACGGGATGTAGGTTGAGAGCTTCAAGTTCCTTGGTGTCTATATCACCAATAAACTAACATGGTCCAAGTACACCAAGACAGTCGTAAAGAGGGCACGACAAAACCTATTCCCCCTCAGGAGACTGAAAAGATTTGGCATGGGTCCTCAGATCCTCAAAAGGTTCTACAGCTGCACCATCGAGAGCATGGTTGCATCACTGCCTGGTATGGCAACTGCTCAGTCTCCGACCGCAAGGCACTACAGAGGATAATGCGTACCGCCCAGTACATCACTAGGGCAACGTTTCCTTCTATCCAGGACCTCTATACAGTGAGGGAAAAAAGTATTTGATCCCCTGCTGATTTTGTACGTTTGCCCACTGACAAAGAAATGATCGGTCTATAATTTTAATGGTAGGTTTATTTGAACAGTGAGAGACAGAATAACAACAAAAAATCCAGAAAAACGCATGTCAAAAATGTTATAAATTGATTTGCATTTTAATGAGGGAAATAAGTATTTGACCCCCTCTCAATCAGAAAGATTTCTGGCTCCCAGGTGTCTTTTATACAGGTAACGAGCTGAGATTAGGAGCACACTCTTAAAGGGAGTGCTCCTAATCTCAGTTTGTTACCTGTATAAAAGACACCTGTCCACAGAAGCAATCAATCAATCAGATTCCAAACTCTCCACCATGGCCAAGACCAAAGAGCTCTCCAAGGATGTCAGGGACAAGATTGTAGACCTACACAAGGCTGGAATGGGCTACAAGACCATCGCAAAGCATGGTGAGAAGGTGACAACAGTTGGTGCGATTATTCGCAAATGGAAGAAACACAAAAGAACTGTCAATCTCCCTCGGCCTGGGGCTCCATGCAAGATCTCACCTTGTGGAGTTGCAATGATCATGAGAACGGTGAGGAATCAGCCCAGAACTACACGGGAGGATCTTGTCAATGATCTCAAGGCAGCTGGGACCATAGTCACCAAGAAAGCAATTGGTAACACTACGCCGTGAAGGACTGAAATCCTGCAGCTCCCGCAAGGTCTCCCTTCTCAAGAAAGCACATATACATGCCCGTCTGAAGTTTGCTGATGAACATCTGAATATCTCAGAGGACAACTGGGTGAAAGTGTTGTGGTCAGATGAGACCAAAATGGAGCTCTCAACTCGCCGTGTTTGGAGGAGGAGGAATGCTGTCTATGACCCCAAGAACACCATCCCCACCGTCAAACATGGAGGTGGGAACATTATGCTTTGGGGGTGTTTTTCTGCTAAGGGGACAGGACAACCTCACCGCATCAAAGGGACGATGGACGGGGCTATGTACCGTCAAATCTAGGGTGAGAACCTCCTTCCCTCAGCCAGTGCATTGAAAATGGGTCGTGGATGGGTATTCCAGCATGACAATGACCCAAAACACACGGCCAAGGCAACAAAGGAGTGGCTCAAGAAGAACCACATTAAGGTCCTGGAGTGGCCTAGCCAGACTCCAGACCTTAATCCCATAGAAAATCTGTGGAGGGAGCTGAAGGTTCGAGTTGCCAAACGTCAACCTTGAAACCTTAATGACTTTGAGAAGATCTGCAAAGAGGAGTGGGACAAAATCCCTCCTGAGATGTGTGCAAACCTCATGGCCAACTACAAGAAACGTCTGACCTCTGTGATTGCCAAGTACTAAGTACTAAGTCATGTTTTGCAGAGGGCTCAAATACTTATTTCCCTCATTAAAATGCAAATCAATTTATAACATTTTTGACATGCGTTTTTCAGATTTTTTGGGGGTTATTCTGTCTCTCACTGTTAAAATAAACCTACCATTAAAATGATAGACTGATCATTTCTTTGTCAGTGGGCAAATGAACAAAATCAGCAGGGGATCAAATACTTTTTTCCCTCACTGTACCAGGCGGTGTCAGAGAAAGGCCCTAAAAATTGTCAGACTCCAGCCATCCTAGTCATAGACTGTTCTCTCTGTTACCGCACGGCAAGTGGTACCGGAGTGCCAAGTCTAGGTCCAAGAAGCTTCAAACCCCCAAGCCATAAGACTCCTGAACGTCTAATCAAATGGATACCCAGACTATTTGCATGGCTTTCGCCCTCTTTACTCCACTGCTACTCTCTGTTGTTATCATCAAATGCATAATCACTTCAATAACTCTACCTACATGTACATATTACCTCAACTAACTGGTGCCCCCGTATATTGACTCTGTACCGGTACCCGCCTGTATATAGTCTTGCTATTGTTATTTTACTGCTGCTCTTTAATTACTTGTTACTTTTGTTTCTTATTCATATATATTTTTTTAAATATACTGTATATAAACTGCATTGATGGTTAGGGACTCGTAAGTAAGCATTTCACTGTAAGGACTACACCTGTTGTATTCGGCGCATGTGACTAATAACATTTGATTTGTGATATATAATGTCATATAAACAGCAATAATGTCAAACTTTTTCCTCAGAGCATGGTACAGATAAGTCATTGTACACACCTATGTTAACTTTAGTGTTTTTATAACTCTCAGATGATTAAAACATATTGCACGTGTCCAAATAATGATTTGCTTTGTGTCCCATGGGGATGTTCCATGGGAATTTACAACAACAAAAAACGTTGTTCCCTTAGTGGAAACTCCTGAGCTGGTTAAACAGGAGATTGTGCTCAGTGTGTTTCTATGTCCCCCAGGACCCCACACTCTCCTCCTCATATGGGGGGATCATTCATTCACTGAGAAACACAGAAGATCAAGAGAGGACCACCTGGATCTTCTCAGTGAGAAAGTCTGGAGTCACACTATAGTGCTGTTCACCTATGGGGACTGTCTGGGAGACACAACCATTGAGCAGCACATTGAGAGAAGGGGAGGCCCTCCAGTGGCTTGTTGAGAAATGTGGAAACAGGTATCATGTCCTGAATAATGAGAACAGGGGTGATGTCACTCATGTCACAGAGCTGCTAGAGAAGATGGAGGACATGGTGGCAGGAAAAAGAGGTGGTGTGTTTCAGCCTAATGAAGAGGAGCAGGAACAATCTGCAATAATCAGGAAGACAGACAGCATGAAGGGGCTTCCTCCAGTCAGTAAGAAACATTCTAACGAACCTGTATTAATATACTAAACTGTATAACTTTAATTGATTGCATATAGTCTTTACTTGAACTGCTTTATGTCCATATTATTTTTACTTGGTCAGGTCGCTCAAAAAGGATACATAATGTAGCTTTAAGTACACATACATTTTATGTAATTCATTAAGCATTTAACTAGGTTTGAACTACCATTGACCTTGTGTTGTTTTTCTCAATCACATTCAAGCATAGTTTGGAACAATGTTGTCGGTTTTCAAAACTGTGTTCACAAGACACCGAACTATTTGGCATTTTGCAAAAACAATACGGGCCTGATTCAGATTTTGGAAATGTACACTTTCCCATGCACACATTTCCTACGCACTTCTCAGTAGTTG
Organism: Oncorhynchus kisutch; assembly: GCF_002021735.2. NCBI lineage: Eukaryota > Metazoa > Chordata > Actinopteri > Salmoniformes > Salmonidae > Oncorhynchus > Oncorhynchus kisutch. The sequence continues at coordinate 40,937,908 of NC_034180.2, forward strand.
GTATTCAGACTTACGTTATGCAGGTGAGTAATGTGCTTTGCAGGCCTGGTTCCCTTGTGTGTGCTGAATAAATTTAATTCAACCATTGAAAACCCACCCACTTGCTGGCCAACAGATTTTCTCATGGAATTTTCATTTAATAGGGTTTTTAGTACATCCCTTTAAATATGGTGTACCTCTTAATTAGACTTTTGTCGACACCAGATAAAGGGAAAGGGGATACCTAGTCAGTTGTACATCTGAATGCATTCAACTGAAATGTGTCTTCCGCATTTAACCCAACCCCTCTGAATCAGAGCGGTGCAGTGGGCTGCCTTAATAGACACACGTCATCGGCGCCCGGGGAACAGAGTTCAGTATATAGGGATCAGTGAAAGAAAACTATCTAAATATAACAATATTCAGCTCCATTTCTGCACCAACTGGCAGATAAAAAAAATACTCTTGATTTTGTAGATTCTTTGGACACATTTTAAGGTTAGGAAAGTATGTATGTATGAATCATAATAAAAAAACAGGTTTGGAGACTCTTCACCCACAAAATATATTGATGAATAAAATAAAAGTGGTTTGATTCATCCTGAAAGTTGTCATATTCAATTTCAATACATTAAATATTGGAAGGTGGAAAAAAGTGTACAATATGGGTTGAACAATAGTCCTATTAATATAGCCTAATCATGGGACTGTATGGCAGCGATTACAGCCTTGAGTCTTCTTGGGTATGACGCTACAAGCTTGGCACACCTGTATTTGAGGAGTTTCTCCCATTCTTCTCTGCAGATCCTCTCAAGCTTTATCAGGTTGGATGGGGTGCGTCACTTTACAGATATTTTCAGGTTTCGGTTCCTGTTTCAGAAACGTCCTATCCCCGAGCTTGAGTAAATTACATTACGAAGCTGCTCCCAAATGTAGTAAATCCGAACATGGAAATAGATTCTATTGTGGTCCATGTGGGTTTTAATGATGTTATGAAGGGCAGCACTGAACAGTTGAAACTGGATTTTAAAGAGCTGATTGACTCTTCCAGATACCCATCATATCTGGCCCCTGTGCCCTCTCTGAATCATGGCATTTAACACTTTAGCAGGATTCAAACTCTTCACAATTGGCTACATGATTCTTGCAGCTCAATGGGTGTAACTTTTGTTGACAATTTATACTTTTTAGAAACAATACACGTTATATAAGGATGGGATCCAACCAAATCATTTGAGTTCCTGGATCCTTTCACAGCAGTATAAGGCTGCGTTCAAACAAAAAATGTAAATTGTTTTACCTTTATTTAACTAGGCAAGTCAGTTAAGAATAAATTCTTATTTTCAATGACGGCCTAGGAACAGTGGGTTAACTGCCTGTTCAGGGGCAGAACGACAGATTTGTACCTTGCCAGCTTGGGGGTTTGAACTTGCAACCTTCCGGGTATTAGTCCAACACTCTACCCTGCCACGTTCAAACAATGACCCAAGCCCAGATCAGCTAATCCCTACCATAGTGGCAAATATACATTACACCAGGATTGTTGGTAGACACAATAAAGGTAACCTAATTGATGTCTCTCTAACTGTCCTGAATGCCTCTGCTGATCCTACAGCTATTGTATGCAGTAATCATGTGCCTATGAACCAGATTTATACTGTTAGCACTGAGGCGGTGTGCCCTTGAAGGAAGTCCACTGTCTGCAGCTCACCCTGCACTAACATAAATAACATGGACATATCTACTTCTGCTAAGCTTCCCAGTAAAGCAATGAAAACAAGTAAGCATCCCAGTGCTCAAAACAGCCCATGTTAACATATATAGCTTAAGAAACAAGGTTAATGAAATTAATCATTTGCTAGTTATAGGTGACATTCATAATCTGACTATATCTGAAACTCGCTTAGATAATACCTTTGATGATAGAGTTGTAGCAATACAAGGTTATAACATTGACATGAAATACCAATGGTGGAGGTGTTGCTGTTCATAATCAATTAGCTTGAAAGCAGTATCCAAATCCATTGGATGTATTGATCACAATATAGGAGCTATACCTAGGAAAACCAAAGTTCCAAAGTCTAGGCCTAATATTGTGTATGAGAGGACATACAATACGTTTTGTAGTGATTCCTATTTTGTTAATGTAAAGAATATTTGTTGGTCCATGGTGTGTAATGAATAAACAGATGTTGCACTTGGCACATTTAAATGGCTTATTCCAGTTACTAATAAGCACACACCCATTAAGAAAATGACTCTAAAAACTGTAAAATCCCAGTGGATTGATGAGGAATTTAACAATGTTATGGTTGTGAGGGATGAGGCACAAGGAATGGCAAATAAGTCTGGGAGCACAGGCGATTGGCAAACATATTGCAAATTGACAAATCATGTGATTATACTGAATAAAAAGAAGAATAAACTACACTATGAAACAAAGATAAATGACATGAAGAATGATAGTAAAAAGCTTTGGAGCACCTTAAATGACATTCTTTTTGGGGAAAAAGAGAACTCGGCTACATCATTAATTGAATCAAATGGCTCATTCATCACAAAACCAACTGATATTGCAAACTACTTTAATGATAATTTCATTGGCAAGATAAGCAAACTTAGGCATGACATGCCAGAAACAAAACGCTGACACTACACATCCAAGTATATCTGACCAAATTATTAAAGACAAGCATTCTAATTTAGAATTCCGTAAAGTGAGTGTGGAAGAGGTGAAAAAAAATGGTTGTCTATCAACAATGACAAGCCACTGGAGTCTGACAACTTGGAGGGAAAATTACTGAGGATAATAGTGGATGATAGGACTTGCACTGTTTGCCGTATTTTCAATTTAAGCCTACTAGAAAGTGTGTGCCCCCAGACTTGGTGGGAAGAAAAAGTCATCAGACCAATCAACCTGTTACCAACCCTTAATACATTTTTTAAAAAAAATTGTTTGACCAGATACAATGCTATTTTACAGTAAACAAATTGATAAACTTTCAGCATGCTTATAGGGAAGGACATTCAACAAGCACAGCACTTACACAACTGACTGATTGGTTGAAAGAAATTGACAATAAAAATATTGGGGGGGCTGTTTTGTTAGACTTCAGTGCGGCTTTGACATTATCAATCATAGTCTGCTGCTGGAACAACATGTGTGTTATGGCTTTACACCCCCTGCTATATTGTGGATAAAGAACTACCTGTCTAAAAGAACACAGTGTTCTTTAATGAAAGCCTCTCAAACATACTCAGGAATTCCCCAGGGAAGCTGTCTAGGCTCCTTACTTTTTTCAATCTTTACTAATGAAATGCCACTGACTGAGTAAAGCCAGTATGTCTATTCATGCGTATGACTCAACACCATACATGTCAGCTACTACAGCGACTGAAATGACTGCAACCCTTATAGAGCTGCAGTTAGTTTTAGAGTGGTTGGCAAGGAATAAGTTAGTCCTAAATATTTCTAAAACTAAAAGCATTGCATCTGGGACAAATCATTCACTAAACCCCAACTAAGTCCTGTAATAAATAATGTGGAAATTGAGCAAGTTGAGGTGACTTAACTGCTTGGAGTAACCCTGGATTGTAAACTGTCATGGTCAAAACATATTGATACAACAGTAGCTAAGATGGGGAGATGTATGTCCATGATAAAGCGCCGCTCTACCTTCTTGACAGCACTATCAACAAGGCAGGTCCTACAGGACCTAGTTTTGCCGCACCTTGACTACTGTTTAGTCGTGTGGTCAAGTGCCACAAAAAGGGACTGGGGAAAATTGCAATTGGCTCAGAACAGGGCAGCACAGCTGGCCCTTGGATGTACACAGAGAACTAATATTAATAATATAATAATATGCATGTCAATCTCTCCTTGCTTAAAGTAGAGGAGAGATTGACTTCATCACTACTTGTATTTATGAGAGGTTGAATGCAACGTTGAATTAAACATGTAGTTCAAAATGTCTGTTTGAACTACAGCTTGGACACCCATATACCCCACAAGACATGCCGTAAGAAGTCTCTTCACAGTCCCCAAGTCCAGAAGAGACTTTGGGAGGCACACAGTACTACATAGAGCCATGACTCCATGGAAATCAATTCCACATCAAGTAACTGATGAAAGCAGTAAAATTGTATTTATAAAAAAAAAACATAAAAATACACCTTATGGAACAGCAGGGACCGTGAAGCAGCACAAACATAGGCACAGACATGCATACACACACACGATAACATAAGCACCATACACATGGATTTTGTACTGTAGATATGGGGTAGTGGTTGGAGTAGGTGCCTGAGGGAACACTGTTGTGAAAATGTTTTTAAACTACCTTAATGTTTGCTGGACCCCAGGAAGAGTAGCTGCCGCCTTGGATCCATAATAAATACAATCTGTGGGACCTTATATAGGCAGCTGTGTGCCTTTCCAAATCATGTCCAATCAATTGAATTTACCACAGGTGCATCCAGTTTACACGGATCATCCTTGAGATGTTTCTTCAACTTGTTTGTAGTCCATCCACTTGGAGTTTGCCAAAAGGCACCTAAAGGACTCTTAGACCATGAGAAACAAGATTCTCTGGTCTGATGAAACCAAGACTGAAAACTTTGGCCTGAATGCCAAGCGTCACATCTGGAGGTACCATCGCTAAGGTGAAGCATGGTGGTGGCAGAATCATGCTGTGGGGATGTTTTTCAGCGGCAGGGACTGGGAGACTAGTCAGGATCGATGGAAAGATGAATGGAGCAAAGTAGACACATCCTTGACGGGGGGGCACACAGCCAAGACAACGCAGAAGTGGCTTCGGATAAGTGTCTGAATGTCCTTGAGTGGCCCAGCCAGAGCCCGGACTTAAACATCTCTGGAGAGACCTGAAAATATCTGTGCAACGCTCCCCATCCAACCTGACAGAGCTTGAGAGGATCAGCAGAGAATAATGGGAGAAACTCCCCAAACACAGGTGTGCCAAACTTGTAGCGTCATACACAATGCTGTTATCGTTGCCAAAGGTGCGTCAACAAAGTACTGAGTAAAGGGTCTGAATACTTACGTAAATGTTTGTTAGTTTTATTGTTTTTTAAAATGTATTTTTAACGTTTTGTTTTTGTCATTATCAGGTATTGTGCGTATATTGACCAAGGGAAAAAAATCTATTTAATCCATTTTAGTATAAGGCTGTAATGTAACCAAATGTGGAAAAAAGGTACGATGCCTAAATACTTAATTGTATTTCAAGTTTTGCAAAAGTGGGTCTAAGATATAAAATCCAGATACAAAGGCAAGAAAATGATCAGACATTCTGAAAACGTATTTAAGAATTTGACCATAGTCGTTTTCCTATAGATCCACCACAGAGTCAGACCAGCTCAGGACCCACAGGAAGCAGAGACTAGGGTCTAAAGAAGTTGAGAGCAAGGAGCAAATAAATATTTGATCCAAACAGTGAGCATTACGGTTTTCTGACTAACCCTGGAGCAGAATCTATATTCTTAGTATTGTCAATTGCCCAGCTCCCATTCGTTGAGAAACATGTAGACCGCCACATTTATTTGTTCCACTGTGAGTGGAGATGACATTTCTGAGCAGTCTCGGAGAAGCTCTGCATACGACTCCCTGACATCACCCACAGCATCTGAACACCGCTCTGCGTTTGGGTCAGAGTTATAGAATCCCATCCCCAAGGTCTAGAACTCTCTCTCTGAGTTCTATAGCTGAGGCTGGGAGAAGTTCAGAGACCAAAGAAGATCCAGGAGAAGCCCTGGAGAGACACAGGGTGCTGTAGTCTGACCAGAACCTGAGACATGAGAAGTGCTCCATCTACATCTCACACTTTCAACAGGAAACTCCTCCTAGTGTACCTCCTGACATTCTTTTCTGTGGCCAGGACAGAACACAAATACTGATTCCATTGAGCTTTGAGGCTCAGTCAGATCTTAGCAAATTCTCAAAATAGTTTAAAATGTTGACCTTTGAATAATAAGGGGGATTACATTTACTCAGTCTGACAATTACTCTTAAATCAAATTAGTTTAACTTTGTTGCTTATTTTTTCCACAAGAATCACTTAAATTCAATTATGTTCATGTGGAATTTGAATATGATAGATCTAGGAGCCTTTGCTTCAGGAGGTTGTGACTGAATATATTGATGGATGTATTCATGGAAGTCTTTGAAGTGATGGCTTTGATGGTGTAGCCTAGCCTCTCTGTATATAAGGCAGATGTATATCACTGTTTCACTATCTAATAAAAACAAATCAAACTGAAAATCAGGGATGAGGAAAAGAGTTTTACACTTTCGTGGAAATATTTTATTTTACATCTAAATTAAACACATAGGTCTGTCGGTTTATCCAAAAACACATTCACTATGATTAACTAAACTAAATCAGATTCAACTAAATCAGTTAAATCATTTCAACAAGATCACAGTAATAACAAGCCAGACAAGATAAGCATTGAACAACATTTAAAATAATTAGAAAGGACCATGGTGACATTTGTCCCATGCATAAAAAGCATTGACACAAGTCAAGACAGTACATAAGGCAGTAATTTAATACTGCAACTAGAGCTTGAATTTAAAAAAAAATGTATTACTGACTTTACCACACTGCAGAGTATTGTGATGTGGTCTTCCACAGTTCAGTGCTGTTTTGTGAGGAAAATGTCACCCTCTGGGCCACATAAAATCTGAGATCAAAGATCATGGGGAAGTCGAAATCATTGACTTTCCAACAAAACAAACCAACATAAGTGTCAACAAGTCAGTCTAGAAACACAGGAAGACACGTCTTATGTGCCGATTAGAGGAAAGTAATATTAATAAATGCTTATAGGTTTACTAAATTTGATCAATTACCTGGATGAGTTGAACCTCTGCTATCAACAACCTCAACTTGTATAGATTGTGCATTTGGCCCCAGCTTCTTCCTGCAGTCCTCCAGCTGTACTCGAACTCTCTTGAGAGGCAGCAGTATCCTCCGAGCTCCACTGTTACAGCCAGGACTCAGTAATTTCCTGCAGTCCTTCAGCAGTACGGTCACCCTCTTGAGGGGCGAATTGGGATCAGGTTGGTGGGAAAGAGACAGGCTGGGACTGTCCTCACAATCCTAAAATAAAAGACAACAAAAACAGACACTGTAGGTGGTGTCAAATGGAACAATATACATTGATGAACTACATCATTTTGTAATGTATGCTTACTACACTACCTCCTCGAGTTTCATAGACTCTGCATTTGGCCCCAGCAGGTTAATGCAGTCTTCCAGCAGCAGTGCAAGAGGCGGCAACGTGCACTGAGCTCCACTGTTACAGTCAGGACCCAGTGTGACCGTAGGTTCAGGATCAGGTTGGTAGGGAAGAGACAGGCTGGCACTGTCCTCACAATCCTAGAATAATAACAACAGATATTATGTAGGCTTGTCAAGTTCAATATCTGTATAGAACAAACACTAGATTTCTGAAAAGGTGTAGCAAGAGGGACGTTATTGAATTGCGGTGGCATTTGGGCATGGCATTTTGGAAAAATGTACATCAACTAATATGGCAGCTTAATGACTAAATATTTTACCTTTATGACAACATTGTGCCACCAGCAAGGTAGTAATACATTTTAGGTAAATTAAAAAACAAATTTTTATGGAGACCAGAGATGCTCAAATCGAAGGTCATTAAGCCTTTAAAGATCAATAACTAAAGTAATATGATTAGTAACTTTGATCACAATGTCATTTCATTTAAATTGAGTAACACCAATTGACACTTTGGTTATAGACACCAAATTGTCAATGGAATTATCAAATTTATGACATAAAAGGATGTGATTATCTTATTTTTTTCTAGACCCCTCCCCCGATAGAGTTAATACTCAGGATCCTTCTTTGTAAAGAGCGATTTAAGGCAGAAACATCAGTGACATATTTTGTAATAAATTAAATTAGGTATTTGGAATAGACTGTTTTCATTTATTTAAATACTGGTTTACGTTCTAGCATTCAAAATAATAGATAATATATCCCTAAATCATGTCACTACAACTACTGGGACAAGCCAACTGTACCCTTAGTAAAATGCCTGAACATCATTGATGAAAAGTTCAATATCAACAAAAACATGTATGTTGTGTAACTGTTAGTCATTTTAAAGTGTTTTACATGGTTGCGAGGGGTGCAAATTCCACCACAATTCAACAACAACCCAAGTCTTATCTTTGGGAAATGAGACACACATGAAGAGGATAAGCTAGCAAACCCAACAAGGTCTTTGCATTGGTGAAAAGTAGCTATCATATTCCTGCAAAAGAGTGCACTAGCTAGCTATCTTTTCTTTATGGGCTGTTGGAGGAAGCCTCCCAGGACAAGCTTCGCTTGGTAACATTCCTGTAAAGTCAACCAGCAAGCTACAATTCAGCCTATGTTAAGGCAGGGCAAACCCGTTCTGGTGATTTCTGGTATATCAAATCAAAAATGTACATTTTATTTGTCACATGCGCCGAATACAACAGGTGTAGACCTTACAGTGAAATGCTTACTTACAAGCCCTAACCAACAATGCAGTTAAGACAAAAATGAGTGTTAAGAAAGTATTTACTCAATAAAAAATACATAAAATACATTTTTTTTAAAGAATAGAAAAACAACAAATAAGGTTAGTTGAGGTAAGAGGTAATATGTACATGTAGGTAGAGGTGAAGTGATGATGCATAGATAATAAACAGTAGCAAGCAGTGTAAAAATAGTGGGGATAACTCTGGGTCTTAATTGAAAAGGATGCTGCTACCAGTTGACATTACTACATGATTCCATATGTTATTTCATAGTTTTGATGTTTTCACTATCATTCTACAATGTAGAAAACAGTAAAAAATAAAGTGTGTGTCCAAACCTTTGACTGGTAATGTACATGTGCAACAGTAATCATATTACTTGTAAAAAAAAAAATTACGAGAAGCTTTTAATTAAACTGCACACACACCAAAACAGAAAGAAACACTGCTTTGTCAATCACTCATATCAATTATCACTTTGAAATCAGTTGCACAAGTGGGATTGCACATCCTGTTAACACAGCTCAAAAACCACACAGAATCTGGGAATAATGTATACGTCACTGGTTAGAGGACAACTTGTAGAAGACAGCTAGCTACATTGTGAAGTGCTGCATTTTGATTCAAGTGGGTCGCCAACACCATAAATGTAACACCATGCCCAACCCGCCATCACGCGCAAATTGATTGGTCTCCCCACAACACGCCGGTTGAAATATCAAAACCAATTATATTAATTTGGGGACAGGTCGAAAAGCATTAAACATGTATGGCAATTTAGCTAGCTAGCGTGCTGTTGCTAGCTAATTTGCCTGGAATATAAACAGAGTTATTGTACCTGAAATGCAAAGTCCTCTACTCCGACAATTAATCCACACATAAAACAATCAACGTTTATAGTCATCTCTCCTTCTTCCAGGCTTTTTCTTCTTTGGACTTTATATGATGATTAGCAACACACTTTCATAATAAGGTGTATTACCACAACCGTCCTCAGTTCATCTTTCAAACACCCACGTGAGTATAAGCCAATGAGGAGAGGTAGGTCTTGCATTGCTTCAAATAGAAGCAACTTCTATTTTAGCGCCTGGCAATGCATAAGAGTAGTGTGGGTGCAATGATTGAATAACATGCATGTGTAAATGTATTTTTGTAAGAAATGACCAAACAGGGGTGTAGCACTGTTTCAACACTATTCAAAGGTCACATGGAAACTTGCAATAGCCTCTACATGGTTGGTTAGATGAGCATTTGTACAAGGCTTCTATCAATATTTTGGAATTGTAGATGTTGATTTCGGGAGGCTGCAATCAAGGAAAAGGGAACAAACAACGACCTGCCAATCAACAGTGACAACGGCTGGTTGCTATTTAAGTGATAGTTTGACTTTAAAAATCAGTCTATTGATGTGTGGCCAGTGACAGTGACTTTTTTTGGACGCTCGTCAACACATCGCTTGCCTTACTGTTTTAGAAACAAATACTATTTCATATCAGCGAGAAATAATAACAATAAACATGTTAAATTATTACACACCTTTACAGGGTTAGTTGTTCCACACGGCCATGTTACATCGCTTGTTTAGGGAAGACATAGGTGGCCACCTGTGTTAATTACCACCTACCTCACTGATATGAAAGATAAGGGGGAAATCAGCATATGTTTAGGAAATCGGTTTGAAAGCAATAATTGACGTTTCTAAACTTTAAAAACACAGTTTCGGAATTGTAGTTCTCATGGAGCCAACCATGGGCGAATGTAACCACAGAAAACCCTATGTATGAAAAATAAGGGTTTGAGAGCTGTGACCCCCACAGTACTTATGACAAAGTAGACAGTACAAAAACAAAGATATTGTTTTTAGGCAATTGATATTTTGGCATCGTATTAAATAAACTTGAATAGTAACATCACCAATCTGAGGTAAAACGGGTGTAATTCGGTGAATACCCCCCAATTCGATGTGGTCGAAACATCCATGTGTAATGTAACACTGTCCACATCATGGAAAGTAGCGTAATATGCATTAGACGGTAAAATAATTCAATATCTTAATTTAGGATGATAGTAAAAGAAGCAAAGTTCCTTTTTTTCAAGTATCACACATCTCACTAGTTTGCCCATTTGGACAAAATGCTCGTAAACACAATTTAACCAGGCGCTCTAGACTAGAGCGTCCATGTGCAAATATGCTGTTTGCTTACCATGATATTGAATTAGCTGTGTCCTTTTTTTGTAGGGTCGTTTCACGTTTGCAGCTACAGTAGTTATGTTATTAGTAGGTGCGAAATGCTAGGCAAATTAAAGTTTGGAACCTTTTTGACTAGGCCACGAAATTAATAGCATTCTCCGCATGCTCCGAAACGATGTTTCTTTGTGGATAATCATGTCGGTTGGCATGGCTTGTGATGTATTACCGCCACCACCTGGACTGGAGTTTCTTTTGTTTTGACTAACTGACTTCATGTAGGCTTCATTTGTTTCTTGTTGACATATTAAATCAAAAGGTGCTTAGGTATAGAGCCCAAAATATCTCGACTTCACGGTCCAATATTTACAAGAGAGAGAGATGGCCCAGCAGTGTTGTATACATAACCACACAAAGATGAACCAAAACACACCCCAACATCGCAAACACGTTTCATACAACAAACTTTATTGGAATTCTTGCATAACTACAACTCAACATCTACAGACATTCAGACAGAGCTAGCCATAGAGTTAAAGTGCTCAATCTTTTATTTTATTTTTTAGGAAAGCTGTGATGTGTACAGAGAGAACAGAGATAGACTTACAGCAAGAGGAGTAGGTAGAACAAATTGTCCCTCATCCCGGGTAGCAAATCCTGGTCTTGGACTCAGGGTTGGGGTCAAAACCTGTCAATTCAGGAAGAACACGGAAATTCCAATTCTCTGTCATGATTTTCAATTAGGAGAATTTGGAATTGGAATTTTGTTTACTTTCTGAATTTACTGGAATTGAAAAGGAATTGATTATTTGCATTGGACATGTAGGTTAAATGTAGCCAATCATTGATATTGATCTATTAATCCCTCAACATTCCATGAGGTGACCAGACCAGTAGTCAGATAATTGAGGTGCCTAGTTGGAATTAAATCATGCAATATCTGGACACTCGAGGACCAGGGTTTAGGTTATGATTGTGGGTAAGGGCAACTTCTACCATGACAGTAGGCAGGAGAGCTTTAGAGACTGAAAGGGAATGAGTGAGAGTGAGGAGGCAACTGGGAGAAGCACAGTCAATCACACAAGCGGGCACAGAACAAGGATATTTGGGTGTTTGACATGCAAAAATATGCTACTTTGCTCAGGAACACACTACAGACAGACAGGCAGACACAGAGAGGAACGTGTTGCATCTTGAGGTGCCCAGTGGACACGTCCTTGATGTGTGGTGAAGCATCATGGGTAAAGTATTAGGCATCAGGTGGAAAAACACCAAAGAAGAACTCCAGAGATTGACAGTGTCCTGACACACACACACACACACACACACACACACACACACACACACACACACACACACACACACACACACACACACACACACACACACACACACGAGCAGCAGTGTATTACAAAGACACACAATAGCAGCAGTCTGAGGTGACTGAGGAGTGGCAGGTGTGGTTTAAGGTACCTCTGGACTGATGAGGTAGGCTGGGTTAGAGGCAAGGGAGGGTTTAGTGTACATTGGAGTGCGTGTGTGTATGTAGGTTTGCGTGTGTGTTTGTTCACAGGTAAGGCTGAGGGTAGGGGTGAGCTAGGCTGAGAGATTTTGAGGGGTTGTGAGAAAATCACCTGATGACCATAATGGAAAAGACTACTGCAGTTTTATGTGTGTGAGTGAGAGACGGATACAGAAAGACAGGAGAAACACCAGTAAACACAAGCACAATCTTTCCCATATTATCAATTTTCCTTTTTTCCTCCTCCTCCTCCCCAGTGTATTCCTCCTCCTCCCCAGTGTATTCCTCCTCCTCCCCAGTGTATTCCTCCTCCTCCCCAGTGTATTCCTCCTCCTCCCCAGTGTATTCCTCCTCCTCCCCAGTGTATTCCTCCTCCTCCCCAGTGTATTCCTCCTCCTCCCCAGTATATTCCTCCTCCTCCCCAGTGTATTCCTCCTCCTCCCCAGTATATTCCTCCTCCTCCCCAGTGTATTCCTCCTCCTCCCCAGTATATTCCTCCTCCTCCCCAGTGTATTCCTCCTCCTCCCCAGTGTATTCCTCCTCCTCCCCAGTGTATTCCTCCTCCTCTCCAGTGTAATCCTCCTCCTCCCCAGTGTATTCCTCCTCCTCCCCAGTATATTCCTCCTCTTCCCCAGTATATTCCTCCTCCTCCCCAGTGTATTCCTCCTCCTCCCCAGTGTATTCCTCCTCCTCCCCAGTATATTCCTCCTCCTCCCCAGTGTATTCCTCCTCCTCCCCAGTGTATTCTTCCAGTAGTCCTTTCTTCCAGTGTTAGGGGTACAGATCCTCTGTTGTTTCACACAGCGCTTGTCAATAGCAAAGACTTCGGATACAACCCCCCTCCCATCCCCTTTAAAAAGTCCCCCACATTCCTCTCTGCTTAGCTCTGAAGCAGCAGCAAAATAAGCACTACTCCAACCTCCATCTGTCCTTCCCTATTTTTTCCCTAACTTTCTGAATCCCAAATCGATCCCTAGCAACTATTCTCTACGCACTTCTGAAGCAATCGGCCTCAAATGTTTTTCACCTATCATATCATAAGACAAGTTGAAGAAATGACCTTATTATTGAACCCTATTCATCCTTACTGACCTACAGGAGTGCCTAGGAAGTCGGGCCTAGGCATTGATCTCTCCTAGCTTCTATAGTTTCTCTCCACCAGGTGGGAGTATAGTACTGCACTACAAGTACACGCACGCTCATATTTTCAGCAGTACTCACAGCCAATCTTCACAGTATAAAAAAATATAATAGTCTTGTTTCACAACCACAGCAAAAGAGCACTGTAACACACACACAGAGTAGACCTTATCAGCTCATCTCTGGGTCTCTTGGTGTGTATCAGAGTACACACACAATCCCCCTCATTCATAGTAGGCTGGCTTTCTGGCCATGAAGCCATTCCCTCTATAGAGAGTGCAATCCAAGTCCAACTGACTGATTGAGGGTTAGCATCTCGCTACTTAGCAACCTCTGTGAAAAGCTGTCCAGGAGTGATCCATCTGTCAGTCAAACTGAAGGCCCCACTTCCTCTCTCACACATTCCTCCTGAATGGGATGGACCTGTGTGTATGTCGAAGGTGGGGAGCGGGACAACTGACAACTTCCTGTTCAGCAGTGATGACATAATTTCCTGTTTCCGGTCAGGCGCTGGCTCCATTGTCACCATTATTAGTGACGCGGCCGAAGCTCGTCCCGTGGGTGATAAGGGTGGGTGTGGCCACGGAGAGATCACACTGGCTGCTGTGCTGTGATTGGGCATCCAGACCGTGGAGGCTGCTGTGAGTGGACAGCATGTGGTCGTGGCGGGGAGTGCTGCCGTGGGGGGGTAGACTGCGCTCCTCACCGCCTCGGTAACTACAGGGGGTGTAGCTGGGCGTAGGGGAAAGAGAAGGGGAGGAGACGTTAGTTCAGTAGTTCACAACTTTATGTACAACACACACATCCACACCAACATGTATGCCAGCTGTGCTCTCTAATCTACAGCCAGGTGATTTTATCTCAGGTATAGAACTGTTAATAACAGATAGATTAGCAGCTGTCTACAGAAAAGGATCTCTTGAAGTGCCATAACTACAATAGGCTTTGGAAAGCCTGAATCCAGTTTCATCGTGTATTCATCTTTGATTATAAAAACGGCTCATATATAGTGGCATCCGTAGCCAACCCTCTCTCCCTCCTTTCCACCTTCTCTCTCACTCTCCTACCGTCCGTCTCGGGAGCGATGTAGACTGCCATGGTAACTGGTCTTGCTGTGCACGCTGCCAGCCTTGCTGCGGGTGGAGGAGGTGTGGCCCAGTGAGTGGATTGGTCTGCGGTCATCAGGGGCGTGTCTAGGGTCGTCAGGCTCGTCCAGGATGGCCAGGTGAGTGGAGGAGGCATGGGTGGAGTTGCCCTGGGGGAGGAGGATTAGGAATGAAAAACAATTAGTGATATCATATTATATTACATTATGAATTATGAATTATGGTTAGGGCCATGTTTTATGACAAGGTCATGGTGCCAGTAATACCTGGGTGGAGGTTCCCCGTGATTTCCTGATGATGGGGGTGTGGGGGTCCCTCAGTAGAGACTGGGAAAAGTCTGGCTCCTGGAGCACCTGTCTGCTCTCATTCACCCCACTACTGTGGAGGGAGGAGTGCAGGGAGAGAGGAGGAAGTGGGTGAGAGGGGTAAAGGGGTGAAGGGGGAGGGAGTGAGAGGGGGAGGGATGGAGAGAGAGGGGAAGGGAGAGAGAGGGGGAGGGACGGAGAGGGGCAGGGAGGGGAAGAGAGAGGCATGGGAGGGTAGGAAATTAGTGGAAGGGTGGAGGGAGGGGATGATGAAGTGAGAGGGGGAAGGTGGGAGGGAGGGAGGGGAGGAGAGGGGAGAGGAGAAGGGAGGGCGGGCAGAGGAGAAGGGAGGGCGGGGAGAGGAGAAGGGAGGGAGGAAGGGGAGAGGAGGAGGAGAGAGGGAGGGAGAAGGGCAAGCCGAAAGAAAAGGGATGGTGGAGAGAAGGGAAGAAAGGGAGTGATACACAGAAGAGGGCAGGGAGAGAGGGAAGGTAGAAGGGTGAGAGAATTGCAGAGAGGAGATGGAGATATGGAGGAGTGGGAGGGAGGAGAGATTGATGGGGTGAGTGGAGGAGGAGGGTGTTGTTGAGGGTGGGAGAACAGGCACAGAAAATAGCCTAATCACCATGGAGACCGGGTTATGGGAAGTGTGTGTGTGAGGAGAGAGGGAATGACAAGGCTTTTAATGACATTCCACATTCAAATGTTGGTCAAATTGCTCATTTGAATATTTTCTGCAATTTATCAAGCTAGCGAGTGGTTCTACATTACTACATATTGAAATTACCGGCTTGAAATGAGAAATACACAAACATTAAAATACACGCGCAGACATGAGCACACACTCTCTCGCTTTCTCTCTCCCGGCTTACTCTTTGTTTCTGCGTCTGTGTAGGAAGCTGGCCCATTCGAAGCAGGTCTTCTTGCTGCCCACCCAGAAAACTGAGGGAATCCCCACCACCAGCATCATCAGGTACTTAATGAGGAACAGGGCCAGGTCTGGACGACTGGTCTGCTCAACCTACACAGAGAAAGAGGGGGTTGAGGGAGTGAGTCCAGAATCATCTGCTATTTCATCAGAAACATCTGCTATTTCATCAAAACAACTATTCAACCTAACACACAGCGAAAGAGGCAGGACAGAGAGGAGAGTGAGATGGTGTGTGTCCTCTTCCTCATACTGCACAGCTCACTGCGCACAGACAATCCTCCCTTCTGCTCTACTCCACATGCCAGCGCAGTGACTGTGTGTGTGTGTCTGTGTGTATGTGTGCACACAGAGACAGCGAGAAAGGCTAGCTACCTGTAGTCTAAAACAGGGCTCTCCAACCCTGTTCCTGGAGACTACTGTCCTGTACGTTTCCAGTCCAACCCTAATGTAGCACACCTTGTAATAATTAGCTGGTTGATAAGCTGAACCAGGTTAGTTACAACTGGGGTTGGAGACAAAACCTACACGAGGGTAACTCTCCAGGAACAGGGTTGGAGACCCCTGGTCTAAAACCACAACTTTCTCTTGTGGCCACAAATAACATCACTAAAATGTGCCACTCACACACACACACAAACAACAAACACACACATATCGACCTCCGGGAGAGCGATCAGATAACATGGAGTAAAATGTGAATTCCAGTGTGACTACAGGATGCAGATAGGGTCACTGCACAGGGAGGACACACAAGTCAGAGCACCTGCTCGTACCACATATTCCACATACACACCAACACATTCACACACTCATCACTGCTCATATTACTTTCATTCAATCAACTTTATACTATGAGAGAGAGAAAGAGAGAGACAGATGTAGAGAGAGACAGAGAGAGAGATAGACATGTGTGTACTATTGCAGCTGTAATGTCTACAAGTGGAGGCAGCTGAGGGGAGGATGTTCATAATAATGGCTGGAACAGAGTGAATGGAATGGCATCGGACATATTGAAACCAAGTGTTTGAAATATTTGATACCATTCCAAATATTCCGCTCCAGCCATTACCATGAGCCCATCCTCCCAAATGAAGGTGCCACCAACCTCCTGTGATGTCCATCCTTCTCAACTGTTCTACTAACGTACATTCTCTCTATTGCAGTGGCAGATACACATCCACTTTTAACTGATACATGGCCGGGAAGATGAAAGGCTTTCGCCACCTGGTAATCTGTGTGCGGTGTGTGGTTGGTGTGTGTATAACAGAGACGGTGTAAGCACAGCTGTTATAATTAAGCAATAAGGCCTGAGGGAAAAACCCTTGAATGAGCAGGTGAGCAGGTGTGTCCAAACTTTTGTCTGGTACTGTATATCATTGTTTACCATCAGAAAACTTTAGGGGCCAAATAAAACCACCAGTTGGGCAGCCAGTTGGGCCATTAGTTGGGCAGCCAGTTGGGCCACTAGTTGGGCAGCCAGTTGGGCCGCCAGTTGGGCAGCCAGTTGGGCCGCCAATTGGGCCGCCAGTTGGTCAGCCAGTTGGGCCGCCTGTTGGGCCTGCCAGGTGGGCAGCCAGTTGGGCAGCCAGTTGGGCCGCCAGTTGGGCAGCCAGTTGGGCCGCCAGTTGGGCCGCTAGTTGGGCCGCCAGTTGGGCCACTAGTTGGGCAGCCAGTTGGGCAGCCAGTTGGGCAGCCAGTTGGGCCACTAGTTGGGCAGCCAGTTGGGCCGCCAGTTGGGCCGCCAGTTGGGCCGCCAGTTGGGCCGCCAGTTGGGCAGCCAGTTGGGCCGCCAGTTGGGCCGCCAGTTGGGCAGCCAGTTGGGCAGCCAGTTGGGCCGCTAGTTGGGCAGCCAGTTGGGCCACTAGTTGGGCAGCCAGTTGGGCCACTAGTTGGGCAGCCAGTTGGGCCGCCAGTTGGGCCGCCAGTTGGGCAGCCAGTTGGGCCGCCAGTTGGGCAGCCAGTTGGGCCGCCAGTTGGGCCGCTAGTTGGGGAACCCTGCCAGAACTCTTTGTGCCACTATTTAACAAGGGACCAGCTTCTGCATTCAGAATGACTGGGAGTGAATGGTAGCAGTACAGAAAGTTTGGCATCAAAGTGAAAAGTAAACACAATCGTATTGAATTTCAGCTAACTACTCAGCGAACACATATTGTAACTGTCATTCTGTTCATAAAAAATAGAAGAATCTACAGCCACATTACTACTGGATTTTCTGACCGCTGGTCACGTTTTCAAGGCTAATCCTGTAGAATCCAGCAACAGCGCTGGTCCCATAATTTTTTTTATTTTCTAATGCTTCAGCATGGAATTATTACGTTGTCTTTACCTTCCCATTTTCAACCTAGGAGCAAAGCAGGAAGTCAAATCAGGAAGTATATGCTGTGGTTTGTTGATTCCAATCATTTGAATGAACATTCTACATTACCATGGAAATTATTGCATCACAATACCAGGCAGCCATTGCAAGTGTACCCATGAGTTTACCAGCCAAATTGCCAGGGTTAGAGGTTCCAAACCTGTTCTATTCATTCCTGTTCAATGTGTGCTAGTGCTGCACCTTGCTTTCAGCATTTTATGTGTCCTCGTTTGCTACAACACCTTGCTTCCCACTTGGCAAAACTGGTGGAATCAACGTTGTTTCCACCTCATTTCAACCACCAAAAACATTTAGGTGATGACGTTGAATCGCCGTGAAAAACTGATTGGTTGGATCAAACGAGATGGTAACATTTTTTGTTGATTTTACATTCAATTCATGTTAGTTGAAAAATCTACCAAATGTAAATCAAAACTAGATATTGAACTGACATCTGTGCCCAGTGAGTTGTTTCAGCTAGAAGCAACAAAGTTTCGCCACGTTGAATGCCCGACCGTCCTGTATTCAGTCAGCAGTTCGTGTTTTACATTACCGTGTAATGTTTTACGGTTACACGGTAATTATGCCAGCTCTAACACACACACACACACACACACACACACACACACACACACACACACACACACACACACACACACACACACACACACACACACACACACACACACACACACACACACACACACACACACACACACACACACACACACACACCAGGTGCTTAATAATTAAGAGGGAGCACTACAAAGCCTCCACAGAGTGGAGGAAACTTGATGCCGTGGAGTTGGGTTGGGCAGAGTAACGTTACAATGTGTGGGTTACAGAAAACTAACTAGAGAGGGACTGGTAATAGGATCAGTAAACTAGCAGACAGAGAAAGAGAAAGAGAGAGACAGAGAGAGACAGAAACGGATAGAGAGAGACAAAGAGAGACAGAGACAGATAGAGAAACAGAGAGAGACAGAGAGCGAGAAAGAGAGACAAAGAGACAGAGACAGATAGAGAAACAGAGAGCGAGAGAGAAAAATACCTCTAAACTTACATTGACTTCAGTATGAATTCACACCCATTTCCTTTTTCCACATTTTGTTGTTTTACTGCCTGATTTTAAAATGTATTAAATTGAGATTTTTCATCACTGGCCTATGCACAATACCCCATCATGTCAAAGTAGAATTATGTTTTTAGAAATTGTTAAATATAAATGAAAACGTCAAATGTCTTGAGTCAATACAATGCATTCGGGAAAGAATTCAGACCCCTTGACTTTTTCCACATTTTGTTAAATTGTATTCTAAAATGGATTAAATACATAAAAATCATCATCAATCGACACACAATACCCCATAATGACAAAGCAGGCAAGTATAAACACCATGGGACCACGCAGCCATCATACCGCTCAGGAAGGAGACACGTTCTGTCTCCTGGAGATAAAAGTACTTTGGTGCGAAAAGTGCAAATCAATCCCAGTACAACAGCAAAGGACCTTGTGAAGATGCTGGAGGAAACAGGTACAAAATGATCTATATCCACAGTAAACGAGTCCTATCTCGACATAACCTGAAAGGCCGCTCAGCAAGGAAGAAGCCACTGCTCCAGAACCACCATAAAAAAGCCAGACTACGGTTTGCAACTGCACATGGGGACAACGATTGTACTTTTTGGAAAAATGTCCTCTGGTCTGATGAAACCAAAATATAACTGTTTGGCCATAATGACCATCGTTATGTTTGGAGGAAAAAGGGGGAGGCTTGCAAGCCGAAGAACACCAACCCAACCGTGAAGCACAGGGGTGGCTGCAGCATGTTGTGGGGGTGCTTTGCTGCAGGAGGGACTGGTGCACATCACAAAATAGATGGCGTCATGAGGTGGGAAAATTATGTGGATATATTGAAGCAACATCTCCAAGGCATCAGTCAGGAAGTTAAAGCCTCGTAGCAAATGGGTCTTCCAAATGGACAATGACCCCAAGCATACTTCCAAAGTTGTGGCAAAATGGCTTAAGGACAACAAAGTCAAGGTATTGGAGTGGCCATCACAAAGCCCTGATCTCAATCCCATAGAAAATGTGTGGGCAGAACTGAAAAAGTGTTTGCGAGCAAGGAGGCCTACAAACCTGACTCAGTTACTCCAGCTCTGTCAGGAAGAATGAGCCAAAATTCACCAAACGTATTGTGGGAAGCTTGTGGAAGGCTACCTGAAACGTTTGACCCAAGTTAAACAATTGAAAGGCAATGCAACCAAATACTAATTGAGTGTATGTAAACTTCTGACCCACTGGGAATGTGATGAAAGAAATAAAAGCTTAAATAAATCACTCTCTCTACTATTATTCTGACATTTCACATTCTTAAAATAAAGTGATGATCCTAACGGACCTAAAACAGGGATTTTTTACTAGGATTAAATGTCAGGAATTGTGAAAAACTGAGTTTAAATGTATTTGGCTAAGGTGGATGTAAACTTCCGACTTCAACTGCAAGTATTCAGACCCTTTTCTATGAGACTCGAAATTGAGCTCAGGTGCAACCCGTTTCCGTTGATCATCCTTGAGATGTTTTTACAACTTGATTGGAGTCCACATGTGGTAAATTCAATTGATTGGATATGGTTGGAAAGGCACACACCTGTCTTTATAACGTCCCACAGTTAGAGCAAAAACCAAGCCATGAGGTGATGGAACTGTCCGTAGAGCCCTGAGACAGGATTGTGTCGAGGCACAGATCTGGGGAAAGGTACCAAAACATCTATGCAGCAATGAAGGTCCACACGAACACATTGGCCTCCATCATTGTTAAATGGAATAATTTTGGAACCACCAAGACTCTTCCTAGAGCTGGCTGCCCGGCCAAACTGAGCAATAGTGGGTGAAGGGCCTTGGTCAGGGAGGTGACCAACAACCCAGAGTTCCTCTGTGGAGATGGGAGAAGCTTACAGAAGGACAACCATCTCTGCAGCACTCCACCAATCAGGCCTTTATGGTTGAGTGACCAGACAGAAGCCACTCCTCAGTAAAAGGCACATGACAGCCCGCTTGGAGTTTGCCAAAAGGCACCTAAAGGACTCTCAGACCATGAGAAACAAAATGATCTGGTCTGATTCACTTTTTGGCCTGAATGCCAAGCGTCACATCTGGAGGAAACCAGGCACCGCTCATCACCTGTCACCATACCTACGGTGAAGCATGGTGATGGCAGCATCATGCTGTGAGGATGTTTTTCAGCAGCAGGGACTGGGAGATTAGTCAGGATTGAGGGAAAGATGAATGGATCAAAGTACAGAGAGACCCTTGATGAAAACCTGCTCCAGAGCGCTCAGGACATCAGCCTGGGGGCGAAGGTTCCCCTTCCAACAGGACAACGACCCTAAGCACACAGCCAGTGGTTTTGGGACAAGTCTCTGAATATTCTTGAGTGGCCCATTCAGAGCCCGGACTTGAACCCGATCGGACATCTCTGGAGAGAACTGAAAATAGCTGCGCAGCGACGCTCCCCATCCAACCTGACAGATCTTGAGAGAATCTGCAGAGAAGAATGGGAGAAACTCCCGAAATACAGGTGTGCCAAGCTTATAGTGTCATACCCAAGAAGACTTGAGGTTGTAATCGCTGCCAAAGGTGCTTCAACAAAGTACTGAGTTAAGGGTCTGAATACTTATGTAAATTTGTTAATTTGATAATTAAGTTATGTATATATTTTTTGCTTGGTCATTATGAGGTATTGTGTGTAGATTGATGAGTGGAAAAAACTATTTAATCCATTTTAGAATAAGGCTGTAACATAAACAATTGTGGAAAAGGTGAATGGGTCTGAATACTTTCTGAGCTCCTTTGTTATGACAAGCCTAAATAACTTAAGGAGTAAAAAGGCACATAATAAATTGCATGGACTCACTCTGTGAGCAATAATAGTGTTTAACATGATTTTTGATGACTACCTCATCACTGTACCCCAAGCATACAATTATCTGTAAGGTTCCTCAGTCAAGCAGTGAATTTCAAACACAGACTCAACTACAAAGACCAGGGAGGTTTCCAGTGTCTCGCAAAGAAGGGCAAAGAAGGGCACCTATGTAAAATGTGGCAAGGCAATTCACTTTTTGTCCTGAAGAAAAAGTGTTATGTTTGGGGCAAATCCAATACAACACGTTATGGAAGACCACTCTCCATAGTGTTATGGGTATGCTTGTAATCATTAAGTACTGGGGAGTTTTTCAGGATAAAAAAGAAACCGAATGGAACACCTGACGCTGAAAGATTAATTCACTTTTCAGCAGGACAATAACCTAAAACACAAGGCCAAATCTACACAAATCTACTTCCGGCGCCGACAGAGATGGCCGCCTCGCTTCGCGTTCCTAGGAAACTATGCAGTTTTTTGTTTTTTTACGTGTTATTTCTTACATTAATACCCCAGGTCATCTTAGGTTTCATTACATACAGTCGAGAAGAACTACTGAATATAAGATCAGCGTCAACTCACCATCAGTACGACCAAGAATATGTTTTTTGCGACGCGGATCCTGTGTTCTGCCTTACAAACAGTACAACGGAGCGGATCCTATGCAGCGACCCAAAAAAACTACTCCGAAAGAGAGGGAAACGAGGCGGTCTTCTGGTCAGACGCCGGAGACGGGCACACCGTGCACCACTCCCTAGCATTCTTCTTGCCAATGTCCAGTCTCTTGACAACAAGGTTGATGAAATCCGAGCAAGGGTAGCATTCCAGAGGGACATCAGAGACTGTAATGTTCTTTGCTTCACGGAAACGTGGCTCACCGGAGAGACGCTATCCGAAGTGGTGCAGCCAACGGGTTTCTCCACGCATCGCGCCGACAGAAACAAACATCTTTCTGGTAAGAAGAGGGGTGGGGGCGTATGCCTTATGGCCAACGTGACATGGTGTGATGAAAGAAACATACAGGAACTCAAATACTTCTGTTCACCTGATTTAGAATTCCTCACAATCAAATGTAGACCGCATTATCTGCCAAGAGAATTCTCTTCGATTATAATCACAGCCGTATATATCCCCCCCCAAGCAGACACATCGATGGCTCTGAACGAACTTTATTTAACTCTCTGCAAACTGGAAACAATTTATCCGGAGGCTGCATTCATTGTAGCGGGGGATTTTAACAAGGCTAATCTGAAAACAAGACTCCCTAAATTTTATCAGCATATCGATTGCACAACCAGGGGTGGAAAGACCTTGGATCATTGTTACTCTAACTTCCGCGACGCATATAAGGCCCTGCCCCACCCCCCTTTCGGAAAAGCTGACCACGACTCCATTTTGTTGATCCCTGCCTACAGACAGAAACTAAAACAAGAGGCTCCCACGCTGAGGTCTGTCCAACGCTGGTCCGACCAAGCTGACTCCACACTCCAAGACTGCTTCCATCACGTGGACTGGGAGATGTTTCGTATTGCGTCAGATAACAACATTGACGAATACGCTGATTCGGTGTGCGAGTTCATTAGAACGTGCGTTGAAGATGTCGTTCCCATAGCAACGATTAAAACATTCCCCAACCAGAAACCGTGGATTGATGGCAGCATTCGTGTGAAACTGAAAGCGCGAACCACTGCTTTTAATCAGGGCAAGGTGTCTGGTAACATGACCGAATACAAACAGTGCAGCTATTCCCTCCGCAAGGCTATCAAACAAGCTAAGCGCCAGTACAGAATCTCAATTCAACGGCTCAGACACAAGAGGCATGTGGCAGGGTCTACAGTCAATCACGGACTACAGGAAGAAATCCAGCCCAGTCACGGACCAGGATGTCTTGCTCCCAGGCAGACATCCTGGGATGTCTGCCTGGGAGACATCCCAGCACTCACATCCGTCATCATGAAGTGCTTTGAGAGACTAGTCAAGGACCATATCACCTCCACCCTACCTGACACCCTAGACCCACTCCAATTTGCTTACCGCCCAAATAGGTCCACAGACGATGCAATCTCAACCACACTGCACACTGCCCTAACCCATCTGGACAAGAGGAATACCTATGTGAGAATGCTGTTCATCGACTACAGCTCGGCATTCAACACCATAGTACCCTCCAAGCTCGTCATCAAGCTCGAGACCCTGGGTCTCGACCCCGCCCTGTGCAACTGGGTACTGGACTTCCTGACGGGCCGCCCCCAGGTGGTGAGGGTAGGCAACAACATCTCCACCCCTCTGATCCTCAACACTGGGGCCCCACAAGGGTGCGTTCTGAGCCCTCTCCTGTACTCCCTGTTTACCCACGACTGCGTGGCCACGCACGCCTCCAACTCAATCATCAAGTTTGCGGACGACACAACAGTGGTAGGCTTGATTACCAACAACGACGAAACGGCCTACAGGGAGGAGGTGAGGGCCCTCGGAGTGTGGTGTCAGGAAAATAACCTCACACTCAACGTCAACAAAACTAAGGAGATGATTGTGGACTTCAGGAAACAGCAGAGGGAACACCCCCCTATCCACATCGATGGAACAGTAGTGGAGAGGGTAGCAAGTTTTAAGTTCCTTGGCATACACATCACAGACAAACTGAA
Organism: Oncorhynchus kisutch; assembly: GCF_002021735.2. Taxonomy (NCBI): domain Eukaryota; kingdom Metazoa; phylum Chordata; class Actinopteri; order Salmoniformes; family Salmonidae; genus Oncorhynchus; species Oncorhynchus kisutch. The sequence continues at coordinate 40,962,560 of NC_034180.2, forward strand.
TTGGTCCACTCACACAGACAGCATCGTGAAGAAGGCGCAGCAGCGCCTCTTCAACCTCAGGAGGCTGAAGAAATTCGGCTTGTCACCAAAAGCACTCACAAACTTCTACAGATGCACAATCGAGAGCATCCTGGCGGGGTGTATCACCGCCTGGTATGGCAACTGCACCGCCCTCAACCGTAAGGCTATCCAGAGGGTAGTGAGGTCTGCACAACGCATCACCGGGGGCAAACTACCTGCCCTCCAGGACACCTACACCACCCGATGCTACAGGAAGGCCATAAAGATCATCAAGGACATCAACCACCCGAGCCACTGCCTGTTCACCCCGCTGTCATCCAGAAGGCGAGGTCAGTACAGGTGCATCAAAGCTGGGACCGAGAGACTGAAAAACAGCTTCTATCTCAAGGCCATCAGACTGTTAAACAGCCACCACTAACATTGAGTGGCTGCTGCCAACACACTGTCAATGACACTGACTCAACTCCAGCCACTTTAATAATGGGAATTGATGGGAAATTATGTAAATATATCACTAGCCACTTTAAACAATGCTACCTTATATAATGTTACTTACCCTACATTATTCATCTCATATGCATATGTATATACTGTACTCTATATCATCGACTGCATCCTTATGTAATACATGTATCACTAGCCACTTTAACTATGCCACTTTGTTTACATACTCATCTCATATGTTATACTGTACTCGATATCATCTACTGTATCTTGCCTATGCTGCTTTGTACCATCACTCATTCATATATCCTTATGTACATATTCCTTATCCCCTTACACTGTGTATAAGACAGTAGTTTTTTTGGAATTGTTAGTTAGATTACTTGTTCGTTATTACTGCATTGTCGGAACTAGAAGCACAAGCATTTCGCTACACTCGCATTAACATCTGCTAACCATGTGTATGTGACAAATAAAATTTGATTTGATTTGATTTGACACTGGATTTACTTACCAAGAAGACAATGAATGTTCCTGAGTGTCCGAGTTACAGTTTTAACTTAAATCTACTTGAAAATATATGGCAAGACCTGAAAAGGGCTGTCTGCACCTGAACAAGGCAGTTAACCCACCGTTCCTTGGGTAGACCGTTAATGTAAATAAGAATTTGTTCTTAACTAACTTGCCTAGTTTATTTTTATTTAACCAGGTAGGCCAGTTGAGAACAAGTTCTCATTTACAACTGCGACCTGGCCAAGATAAAGCAAAGCAGTGCGACAAAAACAACACAGAGTTACATGTGGGATAAACAAAAGTACAATCAATAAAACAATAGAAAAATCTATATACAATGTGTGCAAATTGAGTGAGGAGGTAGGCAATAAATAGGCCATAGTAGCGAAGTAATTACAATTCAGCAAATTAACACTGGAGTGATAGATATGCAGATGAGGATGTGCAAGTAGAAATACTGGTGTGCAAAATAGCAACAAAAAACAGTAAATAAAAACATTATGGGGATGAGGTAGGTAGTTGGATGGGCTATTTACAGATGGGCTGTGTACAGCTGCAGCGATCGGTTAGCTGCTCAGATAGCTGATGCTTAAAGTTAGTGAGGGAGATATAAGTCTCCAACTTTAGCGATTTTTGCAATTCGTTCCAATCATTGGCAGCAGAGAACTGGAAGGAAAGGCGGCCAAATTAGGTGTTGGCTTTGGGGATGACCAGTGAGATATACCTGCGCGAGCTAGCGGTGGGTGTTGTTATGGTGACCAGTGAGCTGAAATAAGGCGGAGCTTTACCGAGCAAAGACTTATAGATGACCTGGAGCCAGTGGGTCTGGAGACAAATATGTAGCGAGGGCCAACCGACGAGAGCATACAGGTCACAGTGGTGGGTAATATATGGGGCTTTGGTGACAAAATGGATGGCACTATGATAGACTGCATCCAGTTTGCTGAGTAGAGTGTTGGAGGCTATTTTTAAATGACATCTCCGAAGTCAAGGATCGGTAGGATAGTCAGTTTTACGAGGGTATGTTTGGCAGCGTGAGTGAAGGAGGCTTTGTTGAAAAATAGGAAGCCGATTCTAGATTTAATTTTGGATTGGAGATGCTTAATATGAGTCTGGAAGGAGAGTTACAGTCTAGCCAGACACCTAGGTATTTGTAGTTGTCCACAGTCAGAACCATCCAGAGTAGTGATGCTAGTCAGCAGGGCAGGTGCGGGCAGCGATCGGTTGAAGAGCATGCATTTAGTTTTTCTAGCGTTTAAGAGCAGTTGGAGGCCACGGAAGGAGTGTTGTATGGCATTGAAGCTCATTTGGAGGTTTGTTAACCTCTTGATCCTACCAATACCGGATCCGGGAGCGTGACTACAGGCTCAGCTCATTACCATAACGCAAAATGCGAAAAAATATTCTTAGAAATATTTAACCTCCACACCTATACAAGTCCAATAGCTCAAATGAAAGATAAACACCTTGTTCATCTACCCAGCAAGTCAGATTTCTAAAATGTTTTACGGCGAAAACACACCACACATTTATATTAGACCACCACCGAAACAAAAGACCTGCGGCGGCCATTTTGTCCCAGAAAATATAAAATTATAAAAGCAGGATTAAAAAATAAATAATTCACTAACCTTTTGAAAATCTTCATCAGATGACAGTAATAGGACATGTTATACAATACATTTTTTTTTTTTTCAATAATATGCTATTTATATCCATAAATCTCTGTTTACAATGACAAGATTTTTGAAAAATGCTACTCAAATGTCCAGAGAAATTATGATAGCTCCGACAGATGACGTCAGATAACAAGCAATACACATGACTAAATATACATGTTCTACATATAGTTACAAAGATACACTTCTTCTTAATGCAACCGCTGTGTTACATTTATTTTTAACGTTACAGAATTCGTTCACTAGGCTACAATATGAGGCGGCGCTCAGATATTAGCTGTATGTCTCCTCTACGTTTGGAGAGCACAGAAACCCAAAATGAACCACATAAATATTCCCTTACCTTTGATGTTCTTCGATCAGAAGACGAGGAAGGAGTTATACTTACCCAATACATCGTTTGGTTTCAAGTTGTGTGTCTCTGTATTAGCATATGCTAACAGCTTCAGCTGAAATGCACCCAAAATGACTTCTGGTCCCGCACTCTTGCGCATCAAAACTTCAAAATTACATATTATATGTCGACTAAACTGGTCAAACTAAGTGCAGAATGGAGCATTAGGATGCTTTAATCGTGTAAAACAAAGATCAGCGCTAACAGATAAACCGAAGTCAATTGGTGCTTCATGGAAAAAGTGTCCGGCGCGCGCAATAGAGTGCCTGTATTTACGCGTGACCCGAATGATTTCGCCCGCCAAAGGACGGGGGGCGCTAGATTCTAACAAAGGACGCGTCATTTGAAAGCAGACATCACGCTGAACACACAGAAACTATCCGTAGCTGGTTGGGAAGGGTAGGAGCGATGACGTCAAAGTTGACCCAACTTTGATGTTGAGAGGAGGGTGTTTGGAAGAAAGGCTGCCCTGGGAGTTCTGCTTTACATACAGACATAATTTAAACGGTTTTAGAAACTTTAGAGTGTTTTCTATTCAATTATTATTATTATATGCATATATTAGCAATTTTGGAAAAAAATATTTTCAGTTTACTATGGGCACGCACTTCCTCCAAAGGGGGCAGTATTCAGCCATAGGATCAAGAGGTTAACACAGTGTCCAAAGAAGGCCCAGATGTATACAGAATGGTGTCGTCTGAGTAGAGGTGGATCAAGGAATCACCCGCAGCAAAAGCGACATCATTGATATATACAGAGAAAAGAGTCGGCCCGAGAATTGAACCCTGTGGTACCCCCATAGAGCCTGCCAGAGGTCCGGACAACAGGCCCTCCGATTTAACACACTAAAGGTAAATAAAAAATATATAATAATCGCTGCCAAAGGTGCAAAGTATTGACTCAAGGATCTGAATACCTATGTAAATTAGATATTTCATTTTCAAAACATTTGCAAACATTTCTAAAAACATGTTTTCACTTTGTCATTGTGGGGTATTGCGTATAGATGGCTGAAAAAAAAATATTTTATCAATTTTGAATTGACACAACAAAATGTGGAATACATCCAGGGGTATGAATACTTTCTGAAGGAACTGTACACCTACCTGGAAGGGACAGGGTATGTGGTAGTCTCTGCAGCGCTCCTGGACCCAGGTGGTCTCCCAGACAGACCTGTAACTGTGTTCATACAGGTAGCAGGAGATGACCGTAAGCAGGGGCACCAGGTAAAGCACAGAGAACACCCCGATACGGATCATAAACTTCACCAGCTTGTCCTGGTTCTCCTTCTCCAGAGGGATCTCCATACGCACACGGTTAAGTGCCACGATCCCCGTCAGAAGCAGAGCCACACCCACCTAGAGGCAGATATATAGGTATTAGACTAGGTTAGAGAACAATCTTCAGATATCGATTATGTATTGATTCAAGGGAAACATATTCAGATATTGATTATGTATTGATTCAAGAGGACCATCTTCAGATATTGATAATGTATTGATTCAAGGGGACCATCTTCAGATATTGATAATGTGTTGATTCAAGGGGCCATCTTCAAATATTGATAATGTATTGATTCAAGGGGCCATCACATGCATGTTAGGGATGCATAGGTCAGACTCTAAAGGCTTCTACACATCTATCCAACAGCCAACCCAACCGTCTATGGACGGTTGTTGAAATAATCTCAGTTGTTCGCCGCAAGACATTCTCCATCGTAGTTGGTCCAGATTTAACACGTAGAATCAGCCACAGACAGTTGGTCTGAGTTGGGGAAAAACTACCCAATGCAAGATGGATAATTAATTTGCTGTAGTTAGACAGAGGTGTAAAAGCCTTTAGAACAACTCTCCTTTCTAGAGCATAAAACACCCACCGCCACGTTGAGGCAGAGTGGCGCCAGCAGGAACCAGCGCAGCGCCGTGACGTCGTAGAGGCCCACGAAGCACACGCCACTCACGCTATCGCCCTCGATCTTGTTGAGGGCCAGCAGGGCCACGGTGAGGCAGCCGGGCAGGCCCCAGGCACAGGTGTGAAAGAGAAGGGCCTTCTTCTCGATGGCCTCGCTGCCCCACTTGGGCACGGCCGCCAGGAACCAGGTAATGGTGAGGATGACCCACCACACGCTTCCCGCCATTGTGAAGAAGTAGAGCACCATGAACAGCAGCGTGCACGCCTGGGAGGGGGAGATTGAAAATATCTCACACTTACATCCTATCATTGCTACCTTCTTTAATATACAGTAGTGGCCCTGAATGTCATAGAGTAAAGCAGCTAATCAATAAATCACTAAGACAACAGACGGGGATGGCTCACCTTGTTGTGGGAGCCCTGTGTGATGGTGGCCGCCCGGTACTGGGTGGGGCTCGCCGCGTTGCAAGCCACCCTGTCCTCCAATAGGAAGCCCAGGAAGAACACAAGCGACACCATCATGTAGCAAGCGGCGTAGAAGATGATTGGCCGCTCCGGGTAACGGAACCTCGTGACGTCGATGAGGAAAGTGAGGAAGCTGAAGAGTGTTGCCGAGAGACAGACGATGGAAACCACGCCGATGAAGTAGCGGGCAAAGGTGAGTTCCGGGCGCTGGAAGTACATGTTGGGGCAGGGGGGCGAGCACTCCCTCACGCCCAGGAATGAGTAGCCCAGGTCGGGTTCCATTTTGAGCTTGCGGGGGCACCAGAAGCCGAAATCCCTCTGGACAGACATGGGAGAGATATCGGTGGGATTTGCACTGGTCTGGAGGTCCACCGCACGGGGGTAGGGCTCGTCACAGTCTGGGAACCTGGGGGCAGGAGCGGGAGCGGGAGAGAGAGAGATTATAAAAATAGTTAAGGTTGAGTTTAGGTTGAAAGAGGGATTGTGATGTTTGAGTTGAGAACCAGTTCAAGGTTCAGGCTCTACATGGAAATCAGATTAGGGTTGTGATGATGGTGATACTGGGCTATGGACAGTTTAAGATTTCTCCAACAATTTAAGAGTACGTTCATGTTAAAGTAATCTCAGGCTAAATTCAGGTTAAAGTAGGCTCAGGCTAAGTTCAGGTAAAGTAGGCTCAGGGTAAGTTCAGGTTAAAGTAGGCTCATGGTAAGTTCAGGTTAAAGTAGGCTCAGGGTAAGTTCAGGTTAAAGTAGGCTCATGGTAAATTCAGGTTAAAGTAGGCTCAGGCGTAAGTTCAGGTTAAAGTAGGCTCAGGGTAAGTTCAGGTTAAAGTAGGCTCAGGGTAAGTTCAGGACACAGTGTTGTGTAAAGCCAACACAGAAACAGTCCCATACATACCTGCTACACTCTGTCTCGTCTGGCCAGGACACCCCAAACATCTCCATGAGTTTGTGGCAGTCTCTCTTGGCGCGGTGGCACAGGGCTCGGCAGGGCATGGACACGCGGCCATACTCCATACAGACTGGAGCGTAGAGGGCACACAGAAACATCCTCAGGTCCTCCGAACACTGCAGGTTCACCATGGGGTGGAAGGGCTGAAGGAGGAAAGGAGAGAGGGAGGGAAACAATGTGGGAAAGGTGGGAGGGACAGAGAAAGAGAAGGAGATATAGAGGGGGATAGAGATAGCGGGAGATAGAGAGAGAGGGAAATAGAGCGGGATAGAGAGAGGGAGAGATAGAGAGTGGGGGGATAGAGAGAGGTAGAGAGGAGGATAGAGAGAGGGATAGAGAGAGGGCGATAGAGAGATGGGGATAGGGAGGTGGATAGGGAGGGGAGAGGGGGATAGGGAGGGGGATATAGAGAGGGGGATAGAGGGGATAGAGGGAGGGGGATATAGAGAGGGGGATAGAGAGAGGGAGAGGGGGGATAGAGAGAAGGGGATAGCAAGGGGGATATAGAGAGGGGAATAGAGAGAGGGGGATAGAGAGGGGAGGGGGGGGATAGGGAGGGGGATATGGAGGGGGATAGAGAGAGGGGGATAGAGAGGGGAGAGGGGGGATAGGGAGGGGGATATGGAGGGGGATAGAGAGAGGGGGATAGAGAGACCGAGAGGGAGATAGGGAGAGGACGGATAGAGAAAAGGGGATAGGGAGGGGGATAGAGAGAAGGAGATAGAGAGAGGGTGAGAGAATGATATAGAGAGGGAGAGAGGGCGATAGAGAGAGGGGGATATAGAGAGGTGGGAGGAGGAGAGTGATAGAGAGAGGTGGGATATAGAGAGGGAGAGGGGATAGAGAGAGGGGGATATAGAGAGGGAGATAGGTGGGATAGAGAGAGGTGGGAGGAGGAGAGTGATAGAGAGAGGTGGGATATAGAGAGGGAGAGGGGATAGAGAGAGGGGGATATAGAGAGAGGGAGAGGGGATAGAGAGAGGGGGATATAGAGAGAGGGAGAGGGGATAGAGAGAGGGGGATATAGAGAGGGAGATAGAGGTGGAATATAGAGAGGTGGGAGGAGGATAGAGAGAGGGAGAGAGGGGGATAGAGAGAGGGGGATATAGAGAGAGGGAGAGGGGATAGAGAGAGGGGGATATAGAGAGGGAGATAGAGGTGGAATATAGAGAGGTGGGAGGAGGATAGAGAGAGGGAGAGAGGGGGATAGAGAGAGGGGTGGGATAGAGAGAGGGGGATATAGAGAGGGAGATAGAGGTGGGATATATAGAGAGGTGGGAGGAGGATAGAGAGAGGGAGAGAGGGGGATAGAGAGAGGGGTGGGATAGAGAGAGGGGGATATAGAGAGGGAGATAGAGGTGGGATATAGAGAGGTGGGAGGAGGATAGAGAGAGGGAGAGAGGGGGATAGAGAGAGGGAGAGAGGGGGATAGAGAGAGGGGGATATAGAGAGGGAGATAGAGGTGGGATATAGAGAGGTGGGAGGAGGATAGAGAGAGGGAGAGAGGGGGATAGAGAGAGGGAGAGAGGGGGGATAGAGAGAGGGGGATAGAGGGAGATAGAGGTGGGATATAGAGAGGTGGGAGGAGGATAGAGAGAGGGAGAGAGGGGGATAGAGAGAGGGGGATAGAGAGAGGGAGAGGGGGGATAGCAAGAGGGGGATAGAGGGAGGAAGAGAGGGGGATAGAGAGAGGGAAAGATGGGGATAGAGAGAGGGGGAGGAAGAGAGTGATAGAGAGAGGTGGGTTATAGAGAGGGAGAGAGGGGGATATAGAGAGGTGGGAGGAGGATAGAGAGAGGGGGATATAGTTGTCGTCAGATGCACCATAAATATTTACTCCAGGCTATAAAATATTCACAGGCAGCCCTCACATCAGAGAACAGTCAGGACACACACAGTGAATATCACGCCTTTGGTCAGCCACAACCAGCCACAGCATCACATCACCCACAGAGAGCAACAAGATAAACATTTATGCTATTGAGCAGGGACGGAAACTCTGGTCCTTTGGGGCCCGAGTGTCTGCTCTACTGGAAAAAACACCTGGTTTCCCAGATCTAAATCAGATGCTGGTTTGAAGAAGAAGAAACAGCAGATTCTTCAGGGTTAGAAAGATGGAGAGAACCCATCCCTGCTCTAGCAGCTGGGTAGCTAGCTGCTGGCTACATCAGTGCTTTTGTCTGAATGCATTTTCTCTACAAGCCCTAGCAATCTGTGTACTGAGCCCTTGTGTCAAAACACACACACTCTGTATGCACACACACACACAATCCCACTTATTTGCCCTGTCTATCACTTTAATGCTGTGAAAAATGATTAGTGCTCTTTCTTAGGCATGTAAGGGCTCACAGAAAACAGAAATCTCTCTCTCTCACACACACACACGATATAATCCCCAGCAGAGAAATATAATCGTGAGAGACAGAGGCAGACAGAGATGGGATTTCCCTGTGTTTGACTAGCAGACAGGCAACCAGTGTAAGGGCTTTACACTGTCTAAATGTCACCTCATATGAACAGCTCATACATCTAACACCAACATAGATACACAGAGGGCCAGTCAAATCAACCTGTGTGTACGTCCATGTGTAATTCGTACAATAGTAGCAGGCGTGTGTATACTGTGGTTGTGTGCTGGCAAGTGTCTTCACTGACATTTTCAACCTCTCCCTAACCCAGTCTATAATACCTACATGATTCAAACAGACCAACATTGTCTCTGTGCCTAAGAACGCCAAGGTAACCTGTCTAAATGACTTTCGCCCCGTAGCACTCACATCTGTAGCCATGAAATGCTTGGAAAGGCTGGTCATGGCTCACATCAACACCATCATCCCAGACACCCTGGACACACTCCAATTCACATACTACCCCAACAGATCCACGCAATCTCTATTGCACTTCACACTGCCCTTTTCCACTTGAACAAAAAGGAACACCTATGTGAGAATGCTATTCATTGACTACAGCTCAGTGTTCAACACCATAGTGCCCACGGAGCTCATCAATAAGCTAAGGACGCTGGGACTGAACACCTCCCTCTGCAAATGGATCCTGGACTCCCTGACGGGTTGCCCCCAGGTGGTAAGGGTAGGTAACAACACATCCGCCGTACTGGTCCTGAACACGGGGACCCCTCAGTGGTGTGTGCTTAGTCCCCTCCTGTACTCCCTGTTCACCCACGACTGAGCACAACTCCAACACCATCATTAAGTTTGCTGACAACACAACAGTGGTAGGCCTGATCACCGACAACGATGAGACAGCCTATAGGGAGGAGGTCAGAGACCTGGCAGTGTCGTTCCAGGACAACAACCAGTCCCTCAACGTTAGCAAGATAAAGTAGCTGATCGTAGACTACAGGAAACGGAGAGCCGAGCACACCCCCATTTGTGCACACCCCTATTCACATCAACGGGACTATAGTGGCGAGGGTATGGACCGTATACCTGGGTATTTGGAAAACTGAACCATTTCTTTGAAGTTTTTAAATACATTTGAATATTCGTAGCTACTTTTAAGTAAATACCTGCAGTCAACTTGTGCAATACGTTAGGATATAATGAACATTGTGTTCTTCATTTCACCTGTCACATTATTATGAACAATGATAGGCACTCACTGTTGTGCAGCATGGGCCAGGTGATTTAATTACAGTATGCAATTTACAACTAAATGTTTGCCAGCTAGATATCTTATAACTGATAAGTTAACTGTATAAAATACTTGAATACTTTAGGTCAGAAACTGTACAAAATCTTTGCAATGTGCTCGTTAGCATTCAATTAATTAGCATTCTCTATGGGATTTTACATGTACTTGTTAGCATTGCTAACCTTTGGATTACAGAGTATCAGTGAGGTTTGAAAACAGCACCCCTTGTGTTCAGTGCCGGTATTACAGAATATACCGGTAAGGCACATGGTCGGTATGAAGATCTGACAATCTGAATACCAACCAAGCCTATCACTAAGGACCTATCATGACCCTCAGATCCTCAAAAGGTTTTACAGCTGCACCATAGAGAGCATCTGGACTGGCCGCATCACCGCTTGGTAGGGCAACTGCTTGGCATCCGACTGTAAGGCGCTACAGAGGGTAGTGTGTACGGCCCAGTCCATCACTGGGGCTGAGCTCCCTGCCATCCAGGACCTCTATACCAGGCGGTATCAGAGGAAAGCCCTAAATATTGTCAAAGACTCCAGCCACCCTAGTCATAGACTGTTCTCTCTGCAACCGCATGGCAAGCGGTACCGGAGCGCAAAGTCTGGAACCAACAGCACCCTGAACACCTTCTACCCCCAACCCATAAGACCTGTAAATAGTTATCCAAATATACTGAACACAAATATAACCGCAACATGCAACAATTTCTAAGATTCTACTGAGTTACAGTTCATATAAGGAAATCAGTCAATTGAAATAAATGATTTAGGCCCTAATCTATGGATTTTACGACTGGGTAGGGGTGCAGCCATGGGTGGACCCGGGAGGGCATAGGCCTACCCACTTGGCAGGCAGCCAGCCCCCCCCCCCCCCCCCCCCCCCCCCCACGGACAAACGATCCCGCAGGTAAAGAAAATGGATGTGGAAGCCCTGGGCTGGCGTGGTTACATGTGGTCTATAGTTGTGACGTCGTTTGGACGAACTGCCAAATTTTCTAAAACGATGTTGGAAGAGG